>NW_027645641.1:0-183861 GCF_949357685.1 Gobio gobio | reverse complement strand
TTAATGAATGAAATAAACATTGTAGCGTGCCTCCCATCCAATAAATCGCAGTAATCTTTGTACTTTATTACTATTGATATGAAACAAAGTCTCAGATTTCAAATTACGTCTATTTTTTTTACGAATGAGCTTCTGACAGTGTGTTAAAAGATACAGTACAACTTACCAAAATCTGTATCATGTCACATACAATAGCTCAATCAGTGTTTCAACCGCAGAAAGATGTAAGTAAAACGGCTTGTAAATGTCATGTAACATCACATTTTACTCAGAAAAACCATATCCAGTGTCCATAAACTCGTTAGTCAGCTAGAAAATTAACTCTAGAGAGGAGGATTTTGCTAATTATATGCACCACATTACATAGGCTATTCATTGTACATGTTCTTCAATATTTAATGCATGTATGTATGAATAAATCTGGCAAGTTTTTATGCAGCCACCATTTATCTAATGATTATGTAATTGTAAAGTTATTATAACTTAAAGGAGAACTCCGGTGAATTTTTAAGTTAATCTTGATCGTTATACCTTTGTGAGTACTGTCTATAGAAAAACGGAGCTGCAACACGGAGCTGATACAGTTAATGCCCAGAGCTTCACTCAGCTAACACGGCAGCTATGGGGGCATATACATAAAGAGTGTCTTTGTGCCTCTTAACAGACAAAAAATGCTATTAAAATGTCTGTCCAACATGAACAGGGCCCTTACATGACAACGAGATGCGTTTAGCAACTTAGCCATTGTTTAAACTCACCGAAATAGTGTTTTAGATGGCTAGCTGTAGTCCCGTGCTGAAGTCCCGTGGGAACTCAGTTGTAGCCGGTAAAATGTAAATAGTCCAGGGGGGAGGAGCGTTGTGTGTGTGAAGAGTGATGATCGGCTCACAAGTGAAGAAGAAATGGTTCGTAACGCTCCACCCCCCTGGACTATTTAGATTTTACCGGCTACAACTGAGTTCCCACGGGACTTCAGCGCGAGACTACAGTTTGCCGTCTAAAACACTATTTCGTTGAGTTTAAACAATGGCTAAGTTGCTAAACGCATCTCGTTGTCATGTAAGGGCCCTGTTCATGTCTGTAAATTTGTACCTTCAATATTAGTAGGCTAATGTAGTATCCACTGACTCCCATAGTTTACATTTACATTTATGCATTTGGCAGACGCTTTTATCCAAAGTGACTTACAGTGCCCTTCGTACAGGGACAATCCCCCTGAAGCAACATGGAGTAAAGTGCCTTGCTCAAGGACACACTGGTGGTGACCGCTGGGATCGAACCAGCAACCTTCTGCGTATCAGTTCCATGGTTTAACCCACTGGACCACCATCTCACAACATTAGTTCAGAAATTTGTTTTCCTTAAAGGGTTAGTTCACCCAAAAATGAAAATTCTGTCATTAATTACTCACCCTCATGTCGTTCGACACCTGTAAGACCTCCGTTCATATTCGGAACACAAATGAAGATATTTTTGTTGAAAGCTGATGCTGAGAAAGGCCTCCATTGGCATTCAGTACATTTACACTCACAAGACGCATAAAAGGCACTTAAAACGTCGTTACAAAGTCCATCTCACCACAGTGGCTCTACAATAATTTTACGATGCGATGACAATAGTTTTTGTGCGCAAAAAAAAAAATCAAAATAACACCTTTATCCAACTTGTTATTGTCTTCCGTGTGTGCGGAAGATCCGGCGTTCGGACACATGACCCAGAAGCGATTTGTTTACAAGCGGAGGAAGACGCGCGTGTCTAAGCTGTTGGATTCTACATTGATCGTGCTTTAGGTCTCGGCGTAGTTCTCAAAATGGGGCTTAAGTGTGCATTTCATGGTTTCGCTACGTCATATTCTCGCGCATGCGTCGTGGAGGCACACACGGAAGACAAGAACAAGCTGGATAAAGGTGTTATTTAGATTTTTTTTTGCGCACAAAAATTATTGTCGTCGCATCGTAAAATTATTGTAGAGCCACTGTGGTGAGATGGACTTTGTAACGACGTTTTAAGTGCCTTTTATGGGTCTTGGGAGTATTAATGTACTGAATGCCAATGGAGGCCTATCTGAAGCCTTTCTCAGCATCAGCTTTACACTAAAATATCTTCATTTGTGTCTGAAGATGAACGGAGGTCTGACGGGTGTCCAACGACATGAGGGTGAGTAATTAATGACAGAATTTTCATTTTTGGGTGAATTAAAGGCCTGTTCACACCGGGACGATTTTCGCACGCGTTTATCGCCGACGTTTAACGCCTCGGGACTAAACAATGGGCGCCAATGTGAGTGTTCACACCGACGCGCAAAATGGCAGGCGTAAAAGCGTCATTTTTAAAAAAACGCCTCGGGTTCGTTTTTTTATTTTGACACGGCGTGTAAAAAACTGGCCGACCAATGAGATCGGCGCTTTTGTTCACGTGCCTGGAGCTGCTGAAGTGACAGTAAAACACGACTTGGTGGCGCTCAAGCACAAAACGGTCTTGCCGAGCACGCATTGATTCGACGAAGAAGTAGTAAGTAGACAAAGAAGAAGATGAACTGCTAATGCTGCTTGCCAGTTAGCAAAAAGTGTGTGAATGGTTTTGTCCATATACATAATATGTTTATGGTTTTGGCAAGCACATAAATACTGTCTCTCCTCTCCTTCTGTGTGACAAGCGAGTGTCAGAGGCTTAAAGTGCCGCAGCACCATCTTGTGTACCGGGAGCGCATCGACTGAATGTGCACGTTCACTCGGCGCAGCGCCAGTGAAAATCGCTTGGGTGTGAACACTCAAGACGCGCAGAAAAACGGCACGAAAAACGCTGGCGATAAGCGCGCGATATTCGTCCCGGTGTGTACAGGCATTAACCCTTTAAGAAAATGTTCCATATTATACCTGATACAGTCTGTGTCGGTCTGCTGGTAGATGTTGGACTTGGCCAACTTTAATCTCAGCATATCAATTAAAAAAAGAATTTTAATAGACTTACCAAGTGCAATCAGTCTTGGGGTACTGGGCAGAGAGAGGCTTCCCTCTACATCTGCTGGAGTTGCAGTGACCTAAAAGTAGAGCAATTGACAAAAGGTTGGGAGAAATTAATTTCATATATAGAGAACATACTTGCATCTTGTTTTAAAATACTTCTCAATGTGCTCTCCAATCAAGTTTATGCTTATATGTCACTTTGTGATATCTTGTGATACAACCCCTTGACCAACCAAGTATGTCTGCCTATCTTGCAAAATAGAATTTTGATGATAAATGATTATGAAAATGAAATTGAACTTCAAATGCATGACACAAATACAAAAACAGTAATACGTAATTTAGAAATGTCTTGTTTAAGAAACTATGACACTAATTACAATCAGTATTCTCTAGAATCAGCTGTTCAAATAGCATTAATACTTACATCAGCAAGAAGAAAGAAAACAAGCTATACAAATTGGGAGAATCTCATGGAATGTATACGCCAAAATGAGTGTTGGCGTGTATATGGTACGCCGTTTTTCGCGTGCATATGATACGCACCTTATGGCGTATTATACGTAAGAACCCCCCACCCTACCCAAAAGCGTATCATATGCACGCGAAAAACTGCGTAGCATATGCACGCCAACACTCATTTGGCGTATACATTCCATGAGATTGCACACTCGTACTATTGATACGCATTGTCATGAGATCGTGTTGTTTTTGTCTGTGTGCTTACGATGCATATGTGACTTTAGTGCAGACTGAGTCTGAAAACTACAAGGACAAGTCGGCAAACCACAGTTGAACCTAAAATTAGCCAGGTTCCTATTATGATATGATGGTAAAATCTGCAATGCGTTCGCCCAGATAACTTGCAGTATTTGCACACAAACTGCGCAACCATCTTGACTGTTGCTTTTTTAAACCATCTGCTAACGATATAAGGTTAACGTTTTAATATAAGAGTCAATAAACGTCATATAATCACCAGCTTCTGCTTACCAGTTTCCTCAGATGACGGTAACCGCCAGAAAATAACTCCAAGACACCTCTGACGTTCCAAATGGCGGTTTTAACAGCAAACTTTAAACAAAAACAAAAGATTCACTTCAAAATACTGTTATTACAACCTCCATCTATGGTGTTGCCTCACTTTTCGGTATTTTAAGATAGTTTGCTGTTAACGTAAAGTCCTCCTGCTTAGCTAATTTACATTAAAGTGGTAGAGGAACATTAAAATAGCTTTTTTTTCCCGTTTCACTAACTATTTATCAATGTTAACTTTATTCACCCCGTTGAAGTAACGTTAAATCACAAGGATGACGGCAGTCACGTAACCACCCGCCTTGACAAACAGGCAGAAAAAAAGGCTCTTGTCAGGAATTTGCTTAACTCACTCAATTTGCAGCACTGGTTCATGTTAGGTTGTTGTTAATAAGTGAATGCATTTGAAAATATCTCAGTTTTACATAAAATAATGACAGAAATAATACTAACCTTTTCGTTGAGTCTTTCCTCAGTTGCCCTCACCAACCGAAAAAAAAAACTTGAAAAGAAGTCTCCATTGTCATTGGTCAGATTTTCGCGGGCATTGTCGCTACTGTAAATCGATTTACAGTAGAGAATAATTACAGTAGTAAACATATATTTTCCCATAATCCTTTGCTATTAACAGTATTATACTGTTGGTACATTTAACAGTATTATACTGTACATATTACAGTAAAATACTGTTCAAATTACAAAAATCCGTTACAGTGTAGTATGTCACACTCTCTTCAAACACCGCAGTGGATGAAGAGGACTGACACACATACACCGTTCCACCACTTGACAGGGCACTAAGGTGGGTGATTTCTTTTGTGCCTGGGCAAATTACATTATTAGCCTGCTTGAAATGTAGAGTTTTGGTTTTAATGTAATTTTTTATACATTTGACCCTGATGGGACCAGGGCGGCTATAGGGATGGGATGATGCCATTCTAATGAGAAGGAGAGAAAACATGAAGTAAGTTTAACAGTTTTTTTTTTTGTTTGTTTTTTAATGGAAGATGATAAATATTTATATATATATATATACACATACATATATATTAGTGGTGGGCCGTTATCGGCATTAACGTGCTGCGTTAACGTGAGACTCTTATCGAGCTGGGTCTATACTACGCAAGCTATGATGACTTTCACCTTGATATTTTAGCGCGGATGTATACCTAGCCGAATTGCACTGTAGGGGCGAGAGAACGAGTCTTCGAACCTGTGTGTACAAGGTTGCCAACTCTCACGCATTTGGCGTGAAACTCAGGCTTTCAGGCTCTGTCCACGCTCTCACGCTGCCCAACTTAATCTCACGCCAAATTGCAAACCTGCTTTTGATATTAAACAAAGTCTAAGCTTTTACATTTTTTAAAAGTTTTAATGCGAAATTCAAAGAAAAAATATCGTTTTGGCACTAATATGGCATAACAGTCAGTTAAAGCCAGAGTGTTGAAAAACGGAGTTGTGTCATGCTCTCTCATCTCCCGGTGGCGCGCGCGGTCACGAGCTTCACGGAGCTTCAGTGTTGCCAACTTAGCGACTTTTCAGACCTCTTTAGCGCCTTTTTTTTTTTAAAAAGCGACTAGCGACAAATCTAGCGACTTTTTTGACAAAAGTCAGCTACTTTATTTTACAAATGTCACCAGTACTGGTCTGCGAGCGCGAGGTCTTGCTTTCTCCCTGCCGTCACAGCTCTCTCTGTGTTTACCCTGTTCAGTGAGTGGCTGTGGCTGAGAGGAGCAGCGCTCCTGAGCACAGCTCCTGCTGTGAACACACACACAGCAGATGGCAGACGTGAATGAGCTCATGAGCACACAGGGATGCCACGGACCAATCACTTATCTGCTTCCTTTGTTTTATATTTAAAAAATTTAGTTTGACCCGTTATGATTTCTTCTCTTGTGCTTAATTGACATAAAGTCACGTACATTTTGATGCAATATTGAGTGTTTTTGTTCTATTTCAGCAGCGAAAATAGTTCCAAAAAATCACAGCAGAACGAGTGTCACAGCAACAGCGTGTTAGTGAATGATTCAGCGTTTTGAATGAATCGATAGAATCAAAGATTCAATGAACTACTCGTAAACGACCGCCTCATTCTGGAATGAATCAGCGTTTGAATGAATCGACTCAATGATTCACTCATTCAGACTGCCACCTGCTGCCACCTACTGGTGGTTTAGTTTCATCTTTCCAACATTTCTTATTTGTATATACAAAAAATATTTAAAACAATCTCTGTACTGTATATAGGTTCCATAAACCTTCTTGAAGTTTATTACTTTGTGTTTGATTTATAAAGATGTGTCAAGAATTTAATTGTGATGCAAAAATATTCTTCTGGCTTGAGCACTTAAGTGAGTTTATTATTAAACTGACAAGTTACTTTTGTTTAAATTTGTACAAAATAAACAGCATTTTCCCTCATTAGTACATAACTGTTTTTTATTATCATTGCTCAAGACTTGATATTAGAATATTGTTATCCTGTAACAGTAATTTAATCAAAATGTTTATAGCCACTATATGTTTATAGAAGAATATAAGAGAGAGATCACTGGCCGCTTTGTTGTCAATTCAGGCTTGTAATTGATGCCGATGCTGTAATCATTACAGGGTGAGTATACGTTGGTTTGACGATCAGATGTAAGAAAATTCCTTGTTGTGTTACACAATTACAAACATTCAAACTCTGACTTTTATTTTATTTTGATTAAAAAAATGTGTGCATGCGCCACCACAAAAAGTCCCATAGCTGTCCCTCCCAATGTGTGATTGACAATTTTGCCCTTGATATATATATATATATATATATATATACAGGACTCGACATTAAGCATGTTCACATGCATGTTCACAATCTGTCATCCACTTGTCCGAGTAAAAAATGTGCTTGTCCGAAAAAGAAAAAAAAAATGTTTGTGTGTTGTAAATAAAATGTATTCTGAAGCAATATTCTCACCAGTGTTCAATCAGCTTTGACATATGCATATTTGTGATATTTTTACCATTTATAAAGGGGATTTTCCCCTAATCTTATTAAATATAGGCTATGATTCAGATTTTCTTATATATTCTTAAATTGGATCAATAAATAAAATTAGAAGACGACACTGGCTGTTACCAGTCAAATTAAATAATTTACACTGAAAAATTACAACCGCATTAAATAATGTTATGAGATTGTTTTAAATGTTTTTTGAATATACAAATAAGAAATGTTGGAAAGATGAAACTAAAGCACCAGTAGGTGGCAGCAGGTGACCGTCTGAATGAGCGAGTCATTGAGTCGATTAATTCAAACGCTGATTCATTCCAGAATGAGGCGGTCGTTTACGAGTAGTTCATTGAATCTTTGATTCTATCGATTCATTCAAAACGCTGAATCATTCACTAACACGCTGTTGCTGTGACACTCGTTCTGCTGTGATCTTTTGGAACTATTTTCGCTGCTGAAATAGAACAAAAACACTCAATATTGCATCAAAATGTACGCGACTTAATGTAAATAATTGTTTATGGAGCTGTCATTTGAAATCAGTGTCCTTTTCAGTCGTAATGCTATTCAGGAAAACAGCACTCTTGGTAATGTGACATTGCAACTGTATCATGTTATAAATATAAATAAACTCCACATTTCTACATTTTTACGGCAGTGTGTTTGAGTTTCTCTGTGTGAGCGGCGCACATTTGTTTCGATTTCTCCTCGAGAGGCTGCGCGAGCGTCAACAGGTCAACGTTAGTTACCGTCAGTTCATTATACATCATTATCATTCACTGTCAACCGCCACTTACAGTAATGAATGCAGAATCATTCTTGCATTTGGGTGATTCCCTAGTTATTTTTGTTAATGATGTTTTATCAGGCTACTTATCCGTCGGGCAAGTAAAATTCTCTTTCACTTGCCCCTTCAAAAAATCCACTTGTCGCAGACAAGCGTTAATGTCGAGCCCTGATATATATATGCCATAGTTTAAAGGGTTAGTTCACCCAAAAATGAAAATTCTGTTATTAATTACTCACCCTCATGTCGTTGGACACCCGTAAGACCTCCGTTCATATTCGGAACACAAATGAAGATATTTTTGTTGAAAGCTGATGGCAGAGAAAGGCTTCAGATAGGCCTCCATTGGCATTCAGTACATTTACACTCCCAAGACCCATAAAAGGCACTTAAAACGTTGTTACAAAGTCCATCTCACCACAGTGGCTCTACAATAATTTTACGATGCAACGACAAAAGTTTTTGTGCGCAAAAAAAAAATCAAAATAACACCTTTATCCAACTTGTTCTTGTCTTCCGTGTGTGCCTCCACGACGCATGCGCGAGAATATGACGTAGCGCCAGCGTTCGGGAATCCATGAAATGCACACTTTAGCCCGATTTTGAGAACTACGCCGAGACCTAAAGCACGATCAATGTAGAATTCAACAGCTGAGATACGCGCGTCTTCCTCTGCTTGTAAACAAATCGCTTCTGGGTCATCTGTCCGAACGCCGGATCTGCGTCATATTCTCGCGCATGCGTTGTGGAGGCACACACGGAAGACAAGAACAAGTTGGATAAAGGTGTTATTTTGATTTTTTTTTTTGCGCACAAAAACTATTGTCGTCGCATCGTAAAATGATTGTAGAGCCACTGTGGTGAGATGGACTTTGTAACGACGTTTTAAGTGCCTTTTATGGGTCTTGGGAGAGTAAATGTACTGAATGCCAATGGAGGCCTGTCTGAAGCCTTTCTCAGCCATCAGCTTTCAACTAAAATATCTTCATCTTACGGGTCTCGAACGACATGAGAGTGAGTAATTAATGACAGAGTTTTCATTTTTGGGTGAACTAACCATTTAATCTGTCCCACTAGTTTTATAAAGAACCTGAAAGATCACTAATGTGGTGTTTGCATATTGCACAGGCAAAGCATCTGTCAATTGAACAGAAAACAATATTGCGATATAGTTTAGTGCATCCCACGGCAAAGGCTCTGATCAAATCTTATGCGGGTTTTCACAATGTTCATGCAAGCAGCACATGATTCTCATTTCAGAGCGGCTCTGATCACACACACCATAGCTGTGTCCCAATTCAAGGGCTGCATCCTTTGAAGGCCGTGTCCTTTGAAGTGGGCGGCCGACGCAGCCTTCAAAGGACGCTCTGAGACTCGTTTACAGTGGAAGGTATAGCGGATTGCGTCACCGCGGCGCGACGAAGGCTGTCCCAATTCGTAGGTCCTTCGAAGGCTCCTTCAAAATACGGCCTGCAAATGCGTCCTTCTTTTCCCATGAAATGAAGGATAGTTGGATGGATGCTTCGCAGCCTTGCCTACCCCAGAATTCATTGCGCGCCGCGACGTCAGATTTTTTAAGAGAAATTGCCAGATTACACTTTTAAATGCAAGTATTGGGTTTCAATTTACTCCAGTAATCTAATGTATCTACTGATAAAAATAAAATGTTGACTAATATGTTACCAACATACGATTTTATATAGTTTATATTCTTTATTATGCACATAAATGGGCCGAGGTAAACATCTTTAGTTGTTTTGTTTTTAGGCAGTTGAATATAACTTTAAAGTCCAGTATAAATGTTCATTTCAGTTCTCTTCAACGGCAGCTGTCAACAGTTGCTAAATATTACAAATAATGTAACGAAATACATTTACTCTTTATTTGAGTATAATTGTGAAGTACCTCAGATTTTTATTCAACTTCATCTCAGAGGCAAATATTGTGGTTTTATGAAAAACTGACTTTTAACACATGGATATTACATTTTGATATTAGTTATCATTTAAAAAAGAATCTAAAAATAAAATACACTAGAAATATGTCTTATAGATCAGGGATAGGCACCGTTGGTCTTGGAGGACCACTGTCCTGCAGAGTTCAGCTCATAGAACCGTTATGCATGTTAAAATATTTTGTTGTTTGCTTTGAGGATGTGAGTTAATTTAATTTATTCTTCCCTCTTTCTGAAAACATCTTAGCAACATGGCAGCCGTCGAATAAGTCCGCACTGCAAACCTGTTGGCAGACAGTGGAAATATGCACTGATCCCAGATCATGTCCCGCTGACAGAGGCTTCACCAGGGTCAATAAAGCCCAGTTCAATAAAAGACTACATAAAAACATTTTCTTCCATCTGTTATGTACTGTTAATTTTAAAATTTATTTAGTTTTTCTAATCTTAAACGTAACTTATGTAAATAGTTGTAAAAAGTACTGTAAATAAAAATGTATAGAACAATTTATTTTTTCATTTACAAATTAATTGACATGACAAAAATAAATGTACAGAATTATTTTTTTTATTTACAAATTATAACTTGCATAACAAAAATAATGTGTAGAACGGTAATATTTAATTTACACATTTTAATTTACAAAACCAAAATTTTAGTTCTCAACAATCTCTCAAGAAGAGAAAACAATCAATCCATTCTCTCCCTGCTCTCCTCTGTCTCTCGCTGAAACTTCCTGTCCTCCCTCAGTATCTCCATCAGCTCATCCTCTCCCTGCTCTCCTCTGTCTCTCGCTGAAACTTCCTGTCCTCCCTCAGTATCTCCATCAGCTCATCCTCTCTTCTCGTCTCCTCTTGGCTGGAGTTGCTCCTCATCTTGGTCATCCACTGCTGAACTTGGCCCTGGTGTGTCCTCAGGGATGATGGAGCCAATGAGGACAGGGGGATTGTCCCAACACCTCAATCATGAAGACAAACCATGGCCAAGTTCCCCACTCCCTCACCTGTCCCAGGACACTTTCAATCCTAAGGCAGAGAAAATAAACATGTCTGTCAACAACAAACACAATAGCACAATACATTTCAATAAAGATGTGTCTATTAACTTGCATACTTTTTATTTATTTTTTAAGTTGTAATAAGTTTTTTTTTTTACCTGCAAGGCAGGGGTGCAATCTTAAGAAAATTTAAAAATATGATGCATCAGTAGCCTACAAACATACAAAATACTCCAGAAATCATATTTATAGATACTCAAATTCTATATTCTCGATTTTTCCGGCCTGGTAAATAAATACTCATTTGCTGCCTCATTTTAATAAAGCTGCTAAAAGTAACTTGATCCATAAAACAAAACGAAATATTACATCAGATCACCTAACGAATAAAGCTGTGCCGTGGTAACAGAAATAAAGACCACCGGCTTTTAAAACGTTTCGTTGGTTATTTTAGTAAATTAAAACACAATAGGCTACTTACATGTATAAGTGTTCCTCGGCCGCGGGATGGGCAGAGGAATACACTGCACAGGATCCACTTGTCCTGGTTGGTTCTATCCTTCGCGGCCGGGGAGACGGACGGTGGGTAGGGTTGCCAGGTCTCTGCAACAAAAGTAGTCCAAAACTCCCAATGCGATTTTCTCCATCGAGCGGCCGAATTATCCACTGCAGTTGTACGTTTGGGGGTGTTGGAGCGGCGAAATCGTACTTAAGGGGTAGAAACAAACCCGCGGAAATAATTTTTCACCCGCGGCAACAACTTAAAAGTAGCCTAATTCGGCTGAAAAAACGGGGACTTGGCAACACGGACGGCAGGCTGCATTTGAAGGCCCCTTCGAATTGAGACAGCCTTCGTCGCGCTGCGGTGACGCAATCGGCCTTCAAATGCGGCCTTTGAAGGATGCAGCCCCCGAATTGGGACACAGCTCATATGATGCATCACTGCACGTGCTGTGAGTTTACCTGCATTTTTGTCTACTTCTGTGTATCAAAGTTGCTTATATTTTGTTCTTGCATTGATGGGACATGACATTTGTAACGATTTTGCACTTGGACAGTCAGTTTGAGGTATAGACGACATTTGAGTATTGTAGCATTTGGATCGTTTACAAAATAAAACTTTACTCGTATCATAATTGTATTGCATTGTGTTGTTTTAAACCCCAAACATTTAACTTAAAACATTCTTCATTACAGGGTAACTAAACCCCTGCTCAGAGCTTAACTCCACCCACTGGCAAATTTTGAAAAATGCTGGAAAAGTGGGCAGAGCCCAGCGGAGACAGAGGGGATGAACCGAGGGCAGGGCTGAGACCCGCAGTGACGGATTGATTGACAGCTGTCTGACTCGCGAGTTGCAAAGATGGAGAATGACTGGAGTGACGCCAGCTTTGCAACAGCGGTCATTCTCCTACCTTCACCTGATTTGGAGTAGGGTGGATTGTCTGTAGACACAAACCCAGAGCCTTATCAATGCGAGCCGCTGCTCAAACTGCGTTAACTCCCGATGCCGACGACGCCAGTGAAGCAGCAGCGCAAGAGAACTGACCTAATCTATGAACAGTCAAATCCTTACACTGAATGCCACTAAAAATAGATCAGATATCTGATATACATACGATTTTCATTCAAATTAACTGAATCAATAAGCAGCGCAGGACCAATAAGTTCAGACCTAAAAGCCAGATTTCCTCAAATAAGTTAGACTATACGCCTGCTCGTTACCGCGGCAACCACTTGCGTGTCAGGGTTTGAAAGCGCGTCTCATGTATGAAAATTATCTGTACACATGACGGGCGGCAATAATATCGCAAGAAAAGCCTGACGTGTACTGACAACTGCATTATTTAACCGCATTTTCTTCATTACAATGTTAAAGCAAGTGTCAAGTGAGTTTCATTCATAATGTTTACTTCATGTAATATGACAGTTCATACTGGAGTGAAGCCGTTCTCATCATGTGATTGGGGAAAACATTTCTGAGGGCGTGGTGAGCTTGTGCCAGGGGCGCGGATAGTGAGCCGTTGGAAGTACCATCCTACGTTACGATGTACCACAACGTCCAATAGGAAAATTCAACTGCAGTAGCCACCGTTCAACCTTAAGAGGGCAGCACTTTGGCGGTTTTACACCATATTTTATAGAATTAAAACACTTTATACTCAAATGTCAAAACATTTACTCGAATCAATGAACAGCATTAATAAAGCCCCAGTATTACAGATCATTAACTAAAAAAAGTTGGTTTAGGGTTTAGTTACCCTTTAACGGTTATTCAGTTATTTGTAAATATGCAATTTAATTGTAAAAAATAAATAAAATCAAAGTAGCTAGCTACATTTTGGTAGTAACTTGTAGTTTAACTACTTTCATGTATAAGTAGCTTGTCAAACTACTGTTTCAAAGTAGGGTCATTATACGAAAACGTGCCATTTCCCACTTTTAATGTTTGATTTTCAAAGTACTGTTTTTAAAATCTTTAAGCCCTTTTTGGATGAAGTGGATCCTTACCTCTCAGGAAAATGTGCCGTGCCATCTCAGGCTATCTTATTTGTTTTATTTTTTTCATATAACCAATGTAAATGTGTGTGTTTGGTCAACCCTGTTACCGGCATATTAATTACTTTTTGAAAAGGTTTTAAATACATATATAGAACAAATCTGATATACTGTGAAAGATAACCCCCCTTGTTACATTAGGAGTGTTTGTGAATTGAGAATATTAAAAGTTTTATTTATTTTTTAATAGATGAATACGTTCATTTGTGTATCAGTATAGATCAGTAACCTCAACACATTTTAGCCTATCATTCAGTAGAAAAAAATAAAAAACATGATTTTTGATTCCAATAAGGGTTGGCTCGGGGTGACAACCCCACAGAGGTTAAATACCTAAAGAACTGAAGAAACCCCTTGGATGAGAGGCAAAACATCTTCAAATATGGAAGTACCAAGTTGCCCTTGATTTAACCCTTCTTGGGTATACAACATGGGTAAGACACACAAAAGCATACTTTCGTCAACCCTGTTACCCTGGAATGGTAAATTTGACGTGCCCCTCCCCTATCCGTGCATACAACCTCATAATTGAGATCTCCAACTCGCTGTGTGACCTCAAAGGGTCCTTGCCACTTTGCCAGTAATTTAGAGCTTGATGTGGGAAGCAATAAAATAACTTTCTCTCCCGGTGTAAATTCTCTCAGTTTAGCACCCCTGTTATACAGCCGGGTCTGTTTGTCCTGGGCCTGTAACAAATTCTCCATGGATAGCCGCCCCAAAGTGTGGAGTTTTCTTCTCAGGTCCAGGACATACTGAATTTCATTTCGACCGTCAGAAGGTCCCTCCTCCCAAGTTTCCTTTAGGACGTCTAACACCCCGCGTGGTTGACGTCCATAAAGAAGCTCGAAGGGGGAAAACCCCGTGGAGGCTTGCGGGACTTTGCGTACGGCGAATAAGAGAGGTTCTAGCCATTTGTCCCAATTTTGGCGTCTTCGTGAACAAACTTACGAATCATGGTTTTCAACGTGCGATTAAACCGTTCTACCAGTCCGTCTGTTTGTGGGTGATAGACGCTGGTACGAATCGATTTAATGCCCAGTAATTCGTATAGTTCGCGTAACGTACGTGACATGAACGCTGTGCCTTGATCAGCGAGGATCTCTTTCGGGATCCCCGCTCGGGAGATTAAGCGAAACAGAGCGTCCGCAACACAGGGGAAGAAAAAGGGAGAGAGAGACAAATGGTAGAGGTCCGCCGACTCCTGGGCACGCCACCATGTGGTCCTCCGCCAGGTCTATGGCTGAGTCCAGCGACGTCAGCCGGTGGCACTGGACCCACTCGGCCGTTTTCCGAGGCAGACGGGTGACGAACTGCTCCAGTGCCACCAGGTTGATGATCTTCTCAACGTCGCGTCCCTCAGCCAGCAGCCATTTGCGGCAGGAGTCCCGGAGCTGTTGGGCCATTATGAAGGGCCGGCCACTTTCGCCCAGCTCCAGCAAACTAAATTGCTGGCGATGTTGTTCTGGGCTTCGGCCGACCCGCTGTAGAATGGCCCTGTTCAGATCGTCAAATACCAGGAGGTTCTGGACAGGGAGTTGTTGTGCCGCGGCCTGCGCCTCACCCGACAGCAGGGGAATCAGCCTAAGTGGCCATTGAACCCGTGCCCACCCACCTGCTTCAGCCGTCTTCTCAAAAAGGTCTATGACCTCCGGGTCATCCTGTGGCCCCATCTTATTCAGGGGCAGGTGGGTGGACGTACTTGGGGCCGCTGGCACCTCTGCCCGAACCTCCCGGTCCATCCAGCTCCGGAACCTCTCGCGATCCTCTTGCTGGGCCTGCACAATCGCCTGGAAGCGGTGCTCCTGGTCACTCCTCAGGTCGAGCAGGGCCAGGTGTTGTTCTTGGTGGAGAACCACGAGGGATGAAATTATGTCCGCAAACGGCGTTGATGGCGGCGGAGATTGCATGGCGGCGGCTGCTTCTTCCTTCCCGGGTTTCGGCACCACTGTAGCAAAGTTCGGTATAGGGAAGGAAGGAAGAAGACAGGGTCGGCTTGACTGAGACTCGTGGTATTTATTATAAAAATCAAAAACTCAAACAAAATATAAACAACAGCTCAGTAAGGTTATTTTCCTCTCAAAGTGTCCTCCAGAGCTTCCTCAGTCCCTCTGTGCCACAAGTCTGCAGTCAGTCTCTCTCCCAAATGTCCTTTTTCAGGTGGCTTTTATCTGGTCTCTCCACGGCCATTACTGGAACAAGGCACAGGTGTTCATTATTTGCACTTAACCCACTTATGCCAAGCTCGTTTCCCATCTCTCTCTCCCGTCACAGACCTCACAAAACCACGCCCCCCCCTGGCACAGTTATGTATTTAGTTCAATAAAACACATATGCTGTAAGTGGTGATGGTGTTAATGATTTACCTCAGATATGAGCAAGCTTGCAGTGTATTCGCACATCGCGCTCGGACGTGGACTGCAGAACAGGGCCGTGCAGAGAGTTCTTCAGGGGCAGGGGCTCAAATGTAAAAAAGGGGCAATATGTAAATATATATATATATATATATATATATATATATATATATGTATGTATTTTTTATTAAATAAATGCAGGCTTGATGAGCATAAGGATGGATATATATATATATATATATATATATATATATATATATATATATATATATATATATATATATATATATATAAGGCACTTGTTTTTTTGTAACTTTGATAGTTTCATGAAATAGTAAACGGTGTATCAATATACATAAATACAAGTGAATTTAACACTTACCATTAATGCGACTTTTGCTGCTGCTGCTGTGGTTTTGTGCAGGGATTTGTTTGTTAAAATCCATTTTGTCAGTGATGCAATTTATAAAATGAGACAAACCGCAGGAAATCGTTCCACAAACGTTAGTTCGTCTGTCCATGTCATTTTCAACCGATTTATGAATAAGAACAGAAAATTACCGCTCCACTTCACATCGCCCAATGGAATTTGAACTTGCTTTGCCAGATCACGATTGGTTGGTGTATAGCCTATACATGAAAAACGGGCATTGGTGAATTGCGTAATACTTTAAAATATATAATATATAGCAATTAAATATAAAATATAATTAAAGTAATTAGTAATTAAATATAATTAAATCAACACATTAGCTCTGATTATGGATGAAAAAAAATATTGGTTTACTTTTTTCCCGTAAGGCCACACACTCTCTGAAAGGACCATATTTGGCTCGAGAGCCGATTCCGAACAGAGGAAAATCAGCTGTCAATCAAAACACACGCGACCCATAGCAACGTGTTATGGTAACGCCTCAACAGAAATTGTCCGACATTTGAGCCGTTCGTTACTACTGTATACATTGTCATGTTATAATAATCACATTTATTTAGTTTTATTGACCACGATATTATCATTGATATTTGTCTGAGAGGGGCACTTTTGATTCATTTTGAAAAAGGGCAGGGGCTCGAGCACCCAAAGCCCCCCCCTCTGCACGTGCCTGCTGCAGAATACGTGCTCAGTGTAAAAACGCCCTTTTATTTCGACCTGGAGTCTAATAAAAGTTAAACAGAAAAAAATGGTAGCTTATTTAAGCTATAACATCACTTGTTTCAGAATAGTAATGTTAATGTTAGCCCTTTCGCCATTTCTGTTTGCTGCTGCATCCTTTACGTCTATGGCTGCTCTCAATTTTTATATCTATATTTGATTCTTCTATATCTATATGTGAGTCCACATAATTTCTTACAAACTCCATGTCTTCTGATAGATTAACCTAAGATGATATCTTAGGTTACAGCAGTCTTTATATTTAAACACAGACACTAACACAATAAACTTAACTCACAATCAGCGGCTGAATCTGTTGCTCTTAGAAATAAACAGCTTTTCATGAGCTAAATTAATCCAGGATTAGTCCTCAACGTGTCGCAAAATGATGTAGCTGAAGTATATCGCTTCACCTGATGTGTTTATTTGAGTTGATGTGGACGTTGACTCTGTTCTCATGGGTGGCATCAGTATTTGAATCTCTATAGAAAACGCCTGACATAAAACCTGCGCCTGACTCAATAAAACCTGACATTTTAACGTTTCTTTAGACATATGTCTCATGTGTCTACAAATAAACAGAAACAGATGTGACTCAATAAGTGACTCCTGACACAAATGAATTCATTATCAATGTATCATTTTAATTTTAAAAATGTGGTAACTGATACTTGGGTTTTAAATTTTTAAGTAAAAAACAAAAAGACAATTATTTATCATGTTCATTTTGCAATGGTTCTAGTTTCCAGTCTGATAACACTTCCCTTTGTTGGTGAAATTATGAGGTTGTGTGACATTGTTTCAGAGAGAAGAGTTAAGGGAGGGTTTAGTAAAGCACTGGAAACACAGCGTGATTTTGAGCTCAACGCTACAGGAGAGAGGCTATTAGCCCCGTCCGGCCGGTTGAAAGCCCTGGCTCACACTGGCCCGACTGTGGATAATCTCCACGTCTCTTTATCTTTTGAATCAAAAAGCCTTTTTGTTTATTATATTCTGTGGAGGCTTACAGAGTTTTATGTATTTTAGTTGATACAGATTTATACTTCTGTTGACATGTAAAATTGTAACTAGTTCATTCTTCAGGCTTTGTTATTCCTCTCATAGGCATTATTTGAGAATTCAGGCCTCTAAGGTGATTTAGTACTGTAACAATAATCAGCACATTAGACAGCCTCTCAATTCATACCACACTGATGATTAGACCTGTGCCGGTAAACGGTAATACGATATACCGCAATAATGAACATGCACAATATTGTTATCGTGGGCACTTCAAAATACAGTGAATATTTATTTATTACCAATTATTCCGATTTTTAGAATGAATTTTAAGAATACTTTACCCATCAACCGTTTAAAATGAACAATACGTCAAAGAGGAACGAGCACTGATGTAAACAAAACCCAACGTGCATGAGCACATGGCGGAACGAGTGAAGGACATGGCCTTGAATGAAACGCACATTCACTTTCTGACAGCAGAGGGCGCTGACAGAACAGCAGAAATGCAGCCATTTCTCCAGTAATCGCTGGTAAACAAAACAGTTTTCTGTATTCGTTACGGTGATCATCACATAACTATAACAAATACTTAAAGACTTAAGGCTATTCATTTTCCAAATTAAACATTTTATATTTTAATCTGGACTAAATCACATGCCCTAGATATTGTTTGAATATGTTCTGATTGTTATTCAGTCACACACTTTACAATAAGGCTCCATTATTTAACATTAGTTAATTCATTAAGACAATGAAAAATACTTCCAAAACGTGTATTAATCTTAGTTAAATGTAAATTTCAGCATTTAATAACACATTATTAATATCCACAGTTGTAACTGTATTATTTAATGAACCCGAGCTTACACTGACTAACAGTTGTTAGTCTGAAGAATAACTGTAAAAATGTAGCTATTCGCTCTTTGTTAATGTTAATGCATTAACTAGTGAGACCTTGTTGTAAAGTGTTACCTATTGTTCTTTATAATTCTTTAGCACTGTAATCTGTTTTAAATATATGTTTACTTTATACATTTTTGTGTATTGCTTTATTATATTTAAATGTTTGGTTCTTTTGTTATAAGAAAGTTATTAAACCTGTTATAGTATGAAAACACTTTTTTTTGCAACAAATTTCATTATCGTGATAATACCGTATACCGTGATAAAAGCTTCAGCAATTAATCGCAACATGAAAATTTGATACCGGCACATGCCTACTGATGATATATAAAAACAGTTCTCTCATACATGAGTACTCATGTGGCACTCCAGCACATTTTTATATCTAAAACTTTTTCCACAGTGCCCACATGTAAACGGCTTCTCTCCAGTGTGAACTCTCATATGCCTGTTAAAGTTTCCTTTTCGATTGAAACTTCTTTCACACTGTTGGCAGGTGAACGGCTTCTCTCCAGTGTGAATCCTCATGTGGTCTTCAAAGTGTTGTTTTTGAGTGAAACTCTTTCCACACTGAGTGCATGTGTAGGGTTGCTCCCCAGAGTGAAGTCTCATGTGTCTGTTAAAGCTTCCTTTTTGAGTGAAACTTATTTCACACTGTTGGCAGATACAAGGCTTCTCTCCAGTGTGAACTCTCATGTGTCTGTTAAGGGTTCCTTTTCGATTGAAACTTCTTTCACACTGTTGGCAGGTGAACGGCTTCTCTCCAGTGTGAATCCTTATGTGGTCTACAAAGTGTTGTTTTGTAGTGAAACTCTTTCCACACTGAGGGCATGTGAAGAGTTTCTCTCCAGTATGAACTCTCATGTGGACTTTAAGGTTTTCATGTCGATCAAAACTCTTTCCACACTGTTGGCAGGTGTAGTTTTTCTCTCCAGTGTGAATTCCAATGTGTCTGTTAAAGCTTCCTTTTTGAGTGAAACTTATTTCACACTGTTGGCAGGTACAAGGCTTCTCTCCAGTGTGAACTCTCATGTGTCTGTTAAGGCTTTCTTTTCGATTGAAACTTCTTTCACACTGTTGGCAGGTGAACGGCTTCTTTCCAGTGTGAACTCTCATGTGTCTGTCAAGGCTTCCTTTTCGATTGAAACTTATTTCACACTGTTGGCAGGTGAAATTACTTCTAGTTCCCTTCTTTTCACCCCGTGAGCAACTAAACGTTTTTTCTCCAGCTATTAAATAATGATTCTTATGTTGATCTTTCTCTTCCATTTGATTCAATACTTCACTCTCCTTTTTCAGCACTATCAGGTCTAAGGCAAAAAGAGACAATTCAAATTAACACCAGTTTAATGGTACAAAGCAACAGACAACAAAACATTTAGACATGTAAAGTATCAAAACCAAAATACAACTAGATCCTATTCCCATGGGAATCACACCAATTATGGAATTTAATGTTGTAATCTAACACATTTGTTTTCTTAGAGTCCTCAATGTCTAACATTCTCTCTTTTATAACTTTCAGTGGTCCTCTCACAGTATGGCCAAAGACCAGCTCTGTTAGGCTGAACTTGAGAGACTCCTGCACAGTTTCACAGATTGAGAAAAAAAAATAAAGGAACACCTTCATCCCACTCAGACCATGTCTCGATGCAGTATTTCCTAATCGTTGCTTTTAAGGTCTGATGGAACCTTTCCAATGACCCCTATCAATAAAAACTGGTTACCAAATAGTGGCATGGGTTAACAATGATGCTGAAACAGAATGGGTTAACATTACCAAATGTCCCATTGTCAACAATAGACTTTGTGACACCCCAATCTCAGAAAAAGGTGAGATACCCAGGTTAAGAAAACTCTGAGAATTAAAAAAAAAACTGAGAGGAGTGGCAACCCTATCAAGAGCCATGTCTATAGCAGATAACCCTGAGTTTCTACCCTCCAGATAGGATGGTACATTTAGATGCTCTGAGAAGGGTCTTATCTAGAGGTCGACCGATTCATCGGTTTTGCCGATTAATTGGCACCGATAGCTGATTGGTGGAACAACTGGTTATCGGCAAAATCCAAACCGATAGTTTTTCCGTGATGCGTCCGTTGCTGGAGCGGCTGAGAAGGGTGCGCTGTCATTACACAGTACGAGAGCGGCCTCTAGAGGCGAGAAAAAAAACCCTCACTGACACCTTGTGTTTACATTCACACGTGAGGCTGCTCTGCACGGAAAGCACACGCTGCACGGAGGGTGCTGACACATCAGATGCGCGTTTAAAACACAGACAGCGAAATGGTATGAATACAGAACACTACAGTACTTGTTGCCAAATCATTATAAAGTAATTATTTTCTTGACTAGATGCTGCATTAACAGGTACATAGCAGTGTGTATGTTTGTCGTCGAAGCTGAGAGGACGCTAACATTAGCAGTACCTCAAGCAGTTAAAACAATGTGATAAAAACACACGCAAGTCAGACCCAAATGTTGCATATATAAAATTAGTGATGTGAGAGCAAACTGTATCGTCACGCTGCCGACAGAAACATAAAACAAAGCAGAAATGCATTTGTTTTTTATTAGATAATCTCCTTCTAAAAAAACAGACTGTTTGGATTTGTATGAAATGTTAACTACGTGTTAACTAACCGTTCACAAACCCTTTATGATGACAACTACAGCAAGGACCATGACGTCGCCCGGCATGGTGCAGCCGGGGCCCCACCCTGGAGCCAGGCCCGGGGTTGGGGCTCGTATGCGAGCGCCTGGTGGCCGGGCCTACCCCCATGAGGTCCGGCCCGGGCTCAGCCCGAAGGAGTGACGTGGGGCCGCCCTCCTGTGGGCTCACCATCTGCAGGAGGGAGTGTAAGGGGCCGGTGCATAGTGGATCGGGCGACAGTCGAGGGCGAGGCCCCCGACAACCCGATCTCTGGACACGGAATCTGGCTTTAGGGATGTGGAATGTCACCTCATTGGCAGGTAAGGAGCCTGAGCTTGTGCGGGAGGTCGAGAGGTACCGACTAGAGATAGTCGGGCTCACCTCTATGCACAGCTTGGGCTCTGGAACCACACTTCTTGAGAGAGGCTGGACTCTCTATCACTCTGGAGTTGCCCATGGTGAGAGGCGGAGGACTGGAGTGGGTTTGCTTATAGGCCCCCAGCTCAGCCTCCATGTGTTGGAGTTCACCCCGGTGAACGAGAGGGTCGCTTTCCTGCACCTTCGAGTCGGGGATAGGTCTCTCACTGTCGTTTGTGCCTATGGCCCAAATGGCAGTATGGAGTACCCGGCCCTCTTGGAGTCTCTGGGAGGGGTGCTGGAAAGTGCTCCGACTGGAGACTCCGTCGTTCTACTGGGGGACTTCAACGCCCACGTGAGCAGTGACACCTGGAGGGGCGTGATTGGGAGGAACGGCCCCCCTGATCTGAACCCGAGCGGTGTTCTGTTAATGGATTTCTGTGCTAGCCACGGTTTGTCCATAACGAACACCATGTTCAAGCATAAGGGTGTCCATCAGTGCGCGTGGCACCAGGACACCCTAGGCCGGAGGTCGATGATCAACTTTGTGATCAGACCTTCGGCCATATGTCTTGGACACATGGGTGAAGAGAGGGGCGGAGCTGTCAACTGATCACCACCTGGTGGTGAGTTGGATCCGATGGCGGAGGAGGAAGCTGGACAGACTCAGCAGACCCAAACGTACTGTGAGGGTCTTTTGGGAACGTTTGGCCGAGCCCCCTGTCAGAGAGACCTTCAACTCCCACCTCCGGCAGAGCTTCGACCGGATCCCGAGGGAGTCTGGAGATATTGAGTCCAAGTGGACCATGTTCTCCACCTCCATTGTCGCTGCGGCCGCTCGGAGCTGTGGCCGTAAGGTCTCCGGTGCCTGTCGAGGCGGCAATCCCCGAACCCGGTGGTGGACACCGGAAGTAAGGGATGCCGTCAAGCTGAAGAAGGAGTTCTATCGGGCCTGGCTGGCTTGTGGGACTCCTGAGGCAGCTGACAGGTACCGGCAGGCCAAGCGGACTGCAGCCCGGGTAGTCGTGGAGGTAAAAAAAAAAAATCGGGCCTGGGAGGAGTTCAGTGAGGCCATGGAGAAAGACTATCGGTTGGCCTCGAAGAGATTCTGGCAAACCGTTTGACGCCTCAGGAGGGGGAAGCAGTGCCCTACCAACACTGTTTACAGTTTTTTTTTGCGGATGATGTTGTCATGTTGGCCTCCTCAGACCAGGACCTTCAGCATGCAATGGGACGGTTTGCAGCCGAGTGTGAAGCGGTTGGGATGAGAATCAGCACCTCCAAGTCCGAGGCCATGGTTCTCAGTCGGAAAAGGGTGGATTGCCCACTTCAGGTTGGTGGAGAGTTCCTGCCTCAAGTGGAGGAGTTCAGGTATCTTGGGGTCTTGTTCACGAGTGAGGGAAGGATGGAACGGGAGATTGACAGACGGATCAGTGAAGCTTCTGCAGTAATGCAGTCGATGTACCGGTCTGTCGTTGTAAAGGAGGAGCTGAACTGTAAGGCAAAGCTCTCAATTTACCGGTCAATCTACGTTCCTACTCTCACCTATGGTCATGAGCTGTGGGTCATGACCGAAAGGACAAGATCCCGGATACAGGCGGCCGAAATGAGCTTTCTCCGTAGGGTGGCTGAGCGCTCCCTTAGAGATAGGGGGAGAAGCTCGGTCACTCGGGAGGAGCTCAGAGTAGAGCTGTTGCTCCTCCACATTAAGAGGAGCCAGCTGAGGTGGCTTGGGCATCTATTTCGGATGCCTCCTGGACGCCTTCCCAGGGAGGCCCCGGGGAAGACCTAGGACACGCTGGAGGGATTATGTCTCCCGGCTGGCCTGGGAACGCCTCTGGGTTCCCCCAGAAGAGCTGGAGGAAGTGGCTAGGGAGAGGGAAGTCTGGGCGTCTCTGCTTAGACTGTTGCCCCCACGACCCGGCCCCGGATATGCGGAAGATGATGGATGGATGTTATCTACAATAAGATTCCATTTGTAACATTAACTAAGGTTAATAAATGCTATGGAAGTATTGTTCATTGTTAGTATGTTAATTTCAACATAAAATTGAGATTTAATTTTTATTTTATCTGGTAACCTTGGTTAATGCACTATGAACTAACATGAATGATCAAGGTACAATATTGCTCATATTTAATGCTGTAAAAATGTATGCATTATGCATAATGCATATAGTTCATGTAAGCTACCTTCCTCATCCTTGTTGCATAGGGACTTGCATAGTGTTACTTATGATATGTATGCATGTTTCTAGGTTATAGGTAAAGAAACAAATTTGATCTGTAATATTTAAAGGGTTAGTTCACCCAAAAATGAAATTTCTTCCATTAATGACTCACCCCAATGTTGCTCCAAACCCGTAAGACCTCCGTTCATCCTCGGAACACAGTTTAAGATATTTTAGATTTAGTCCGAGGGCTTTCAGTCCTTTGAATGTAAGTCTGTGCACCCTTTGCTGTCCACGTCCAGAAAGGTAATGAAAACATCATCAAAGTAGTCCATATGTGACATCATTTGGTTAGTTAGACTCTTTTGAAGCGTCGACAATACATTTTGGTCCAAAAATAACAAAAACTAAGACTTTATGAAGTTGTCTTCTCTACCGTTATCTGGGAATCCGCGTTCACGAGGCCCCAGTGACGCTGCAGACGTAAGACGCTGTGACGTAGTTTGTAGTCTGAGGGAGACGCACGCTGTACTGAGTCTCCCTCAGACTACAAACGAAGCTCTGTCGCACCAGATAACACGTCACAGCATCTTACGTCTGCAGCGTCACTGGGGCCTCGTGAACGCGGATTCCTAGATAACGGAAGAGAAGACAACTTCATAAAGTCTTAGTTTTTGTTATTTTTGGACCAAAATGTATTGTCGACGCTTCAAAAGAGTCTAACTAACCAAATGATGTCACATATGGACTACTTTGATGATGTTTTCATTACCTTTCTGGACGTGGACAGCAAAGGGTGCACAGACTTACATTCAAAGGACTGAAAGCCCTCGGACTAAATCTAAAATATCTTAAACTGTGTTCCGAGGATGAACGGAGGTCTTACGGGTTTGGAGCAACATTGGGGTGAGTCATTAATGGAAGAAATTTCATTTTTGGGTGAACTAACCCTTTAATATTCATATTTATATGTTTTTAATTTGGCACATTTTCATGAATCAGTACTGTTTTTTTTTATATCTTGTTGTAATGTTCAGCACTGTTTTACTTATGTTTTTTTTAATCCAGTATCCATTTTAAAAACTATCGGTCGATTAATTGGTTATCGGCAAGTGCGGTCCAACCTAGTTATCGTTATCTGTAAAATCCACTATCGGTCGACCTCTAGACTTATCATAATTGATCAGTTATTTAATTTGTCAGTAAATTTACATCTTGGTGCCAGATACCACAGCACACCTTCAAGGGTCTTGTGGAATCCATGCCTCGACGGGTCAGGGCTGTTTTGGCAGCAAAATGGGGACCAACACAATATTAGGTCATAATTCAGCTTTGAGAATGAAACCAACCTGTTTGTTCCTCAGTTTCTTCATGTTTCACTCTCAATGTTTCTTCAATCTTCACGTCTTCTCTCTCCTCTTTCTCTGTTTGTTCCATCTTTATAATAGTGTCACATGGATCTCAGTTGCTTCACCAGGAGTTTTTCTGTGTGTTTGTCCTGTTTAAGAATAATTAACAGAAAGAAAAATAAATCCAAACTAAATCTCTCCTAGTTCAGTAGTCAATGCATTGGCCAGAGAGTGATAGTTTGTTTTATTTTTATTGAACTTTCACAATTACAGAATTCAACAGTAGGCTTCTTGATACATTTTCACATTTTTGTAAGAATAAATTGAAACATAACAATTGGAATAAAAAGAAACAAAAAAAAGTTGACCTTAAACTTAAAGGACATCACAAACATGTTAAATTCATTTCAGCCTTTTTTTCTTTTTGAAAATTAGCTACATTGGGTTTTGAGTTACTCCATTTAATTTGATGAATATAACCTTTCCCTAATAGCAAAAACAAATTGATAATATATATTTGTGGCGAGGTGGGCGAGCGAGAGACATGGGAGGAGCGAGTGAGACCAGTGCGTGATTGAGAATGAGCGTCACCTGCGAGGCACACCGGTCCCGAGTCCTCTCATGAGGGAGCCTGGAGGCATACAAGGACAAGCGACACCAGTGAAGGACAAGAGAGGACCAGGCCTGGACTTTACGTTGTGTTGTGTTTTGTTTATGTTTTGTTATGTGTGTGTGCGGCAGTCGTCTGTGAATTTATTTGTTACACAATACCCACTAAGAAATCCCCCAAAAATGGAGAAGAGATTTAAACAAAAAGAGATTTGTCACTGCATTTATCATTAAGTTAATCAAGGTTATCTAAAAACAAAAGTTTGGAGACTTTACAATTATAAATAATTGCTCTGTTGAATATTTTCCCTAACCATTTATTTTAACTTGCTGGTATCAATTTTGTTCTTAGATGCAGTTTTGACATTAGCAAAGATAACCTCTTTGACTATCTAATTTTCACAGGCAAGTCCTTTTGATGAGGTGTTTGGTTTTTAAACATAACCTCTCCTTACTCTATTTTATTTTTTGAAATAATACGAATATCACACAAACCCCAAACTCCGTCTCTCTGTCACTTGCTTTCAAACCTCAAATGCCAAACCTGCTTTTGTTATGAAGCAAAGTCTAAGCTTTTACATTTTTTAAAAGTTTTAATACGGAATTCAAACAATAAATAGCGTTTTGGCGCTAATGTGGCATAACAGTTAAAGCCAGAGGCGACATGCTCTCATCTCCCGGCCGCGCGCACGGTGACGTGGTTCAGGGAGCTCTCTATACTTCTAGTGCTGGGTCAATACATTAGAATGGATAGACGACAGTTTCACTATTCAGGTGGTTGCAGCAAGTTTTGGTAAACAGTACAGCATAGTGTGCATTGATTATTAAGTCAACCACATTTACAGTATCATTTTATAATGGAGAGTGATGGAGATGCAACATCTTAACGTTTTTCTTGTATTCAGCCCTCAGGTATTCCTCACTTATTGGTTACACTTGTACTAATTGGTGGTCAAATGTGACCATACACCTTAACTAATTTTCAATTAAATAAATGCTCTATATTTTATTTTAATAATATTTATTGAATATTTTGAGGAGATCCTTTGGTACTAAATAGGCCTATTATTTGTGAAATAATTATGGTCCATTAATGACCATTTAATGAATTAAATAAAAATAAATACTTCTAATATATTTTTTCTTATTTATATTACAATTAGTGTAGTAATTAATGTTAAAATCGAGAAATCCAATGCAAATTAGAGTCATTATGTGTCTGGAAAAATAATTAATTTAATTTGTAATGCCATGGTTTACCCACTATAGGTGCCTGTATGGCTCTTTAATCAATATACATGTATCTAGTCTAGTTGCTCAAAAAAAAGTATTGCAGATCATAACTGCTTACTTATTTTTAGGTTTTGCATTTGAATACATTTAGACATGATCAAACACTACATTTCTTTAAATGTGACATTTTAAAACATTAATAACTTGCATCCTAATATTTTTAATGATACTTATACAAGCACACACAAGTGAATATTAATGAATTTGAGCAAATATCATTTAAAATAGTTTGAAATAGTGCTAAAACGGCAAGCTTATTTTCCTTATATGTCCAGTAGGCTATGAATTGATACTGAATCAAGATCGAAATAAATCAATCTTTGTGCCAATCACCAACCCCAAATACCCCACCCTTATCCCCAACCGCCCGCCCACCACCACCACAAATTGGTTTCTAATCTGTGGGAAACACTGGACAGACATCCCAACCTGCAAAAAGTCATTTCAGGGAGGTATCCCCCCCCCCCCGACAAAATTACATCTCTATTCATCAGTCAGTGATGGACCTAAATGACCAGATTATACAAAAAACACTCAGAACTAACACAACAAATTAATAAAAGACTGCAAATTATACATACATTTAATATATTAGTCAGTTTTGCTATTTAATGATTTATAAAAGATAGAAATAGAGCGCTTCGAATCATTTGTTGTGAATCAATCGGTTCAATTGACTCGGAGAGTCTAAAGCTTCGGTTCTCTCGTCTCTCGCAAGAGACTGAACTCATGTTGGAATTGATTCACCATAATAAGACGCTCCTTCTATTACTCATGGGTTTATTCTTTTACTTTACTCACACAGCGCTGATAAATGTTAGATAAACAAATGCAGTGTAACAATAATAATGCATCAAGCATTCTGCTTCACTTTAAACACTTAAAACACAAACCTTTCTTCAGCAGAATCACGACAGATGCAGGAGCGCGGCGCGGCTTTATGACGTCACACCACCACCAAAATAAAAGTCCCGATTACACTCTGCTGAGACTAAAATCACACAAGTGCATAGAAAAAAATAAAATAAAAATATGACACAATTAAGAGTTGAATGTATTAGTGAAATACATTTAAGAACACAATAGTAAGTTAATAGTACTGTTCACATTAAGAATAAAAAAATTAAAGCAATAACACAATTCAGCCACTTCATTTTTGAGTTTCTTAAAGGGATAGTTCACCCAAAAATGAAAATTAGCCAATGATTTTACCCTCAAGTCATCCTGTATATGACATTCTTCTTTCAGACAAATTATATAAAAAAGTCCTGGCTAATCCAAGCATTATAATAGCAGTAATTTTTTCTCTGTTTTTGAAGTGAATAAAAATGCATCTGTCTGTCAAATAACGTGCTCAACACGGCTCCTTAATAAAGGCCTTCTGAAGCAAATCGATGTGTTTGTGTAAGAAAAATATCCATATTTAAAACTTTATAAAGTAAAGTTTCAGTGCTCTCTCCTTTGTGACAGTATCAAATAAAGGAATAATATAACCAGTAAAAGAGAGAATATAAATACAAAATACAGGGCCCGTCATTAAGCCTTGTCGTGTGCTTGTCCAGATTGTTTTGTGTGTGTGTGTGTGTGTGTGTGTGTGTGTGTGTGTGTGTGTGTGTGTGTGTGTGTGTGTGTGTGTGTGTGTGTGTGTGTGTGTGTGTGTGTGTGTGTGTGTGTGTGTGTGTGTGTGTGTGTGGTGTAAATATAATTATTCTGAAGCAATATTCTCATCAGTTGTCAGCTTTAGCATATAAATCTGCATATTTACCCCAAGGGCATTTGTTTTACCTTTATAAAGGGCATTTTTCCCTAATATTATTAAATGTATGCTTTAATCTTAACATTTGATCAATAAATTAAATTAGAATAATAAGACACTATAGGGCTGTTACCATCAAAGTAAACAATTTACACTGAACAATTACAACTGCATTAAATAAAGTTATAATATTATTTAACTATTTTTTGAAGATTAAAATAAGAAATGTTGGGGGGAAATTATACTTTTACATTTGAAGTTCAACCGCCAGTAGGTGGCGGCACGTGAGCATCTTAATCAGCAGGTCATCAAGTCATTCATTTAAACAGCTGTTTCATTCAAGAATGAGGCAAGTGTTTATGACAGACTGATTCCTCTTCTTGAGAGAATGGTTGAAAAATACATTTATGCAAGTTAAAATTGGGAAATGAAAGGTCACATGGCATGAAATTTTCATTTTGTGAGGTTTTTAAACATTAATATGAGTTCCCCTAGCCTGTATATGGTCCCCACGTGGCTAGAAATGTTGATGGGTGTAAATCGAGTTCTGGGTGTCTTTCTCTGCCTTTGAGCTCAGACGAGCCGGAATCTTCCCTGTATGTCGTCATAAGGGGAAAGGTAACCTCCCCTTCCTCTGCTTTGCCCGCCCAGAGAATTTGGAGAAAATGGATTCAGTTTATGTCAGCACAGGCTTTACAAACAGACTTTTACCATATGGATTTGACAGCACCGCCACAAACAGTGAGTAACAGTGTTCACTAATGCCTGATCTGTGATCAGCTGTGGCGGCGCTTTAAATAGCTGCGGCTCGGAGGCTTGCTCCAAACTCATTTCGTTGCATTGTACTTGTACATGTGTAATGACAATAAACTTGAATCTAATCTAATCTAATCAGTGATTTCTGATGTGTAGCTAATCATTCAAGTTCACACAGACTTTCTTTCTAAATCGTTTAATACTGTCAGTCCCGCCGCTGGCCGTCTTGATGCCCTAAGCATAATACATCAGTGAATCAAGCCAGTGACTAAACGATCAACTTCACATCGTTTCTGTTAGTAGCATGAAACAAATCTGTTATTTCAATGATTAAACTACAGAAAGTGATCAAAGAACACTCTCTTTATAATGTTCGGATCTGTCAATCACACGTGATTGTATCTGCACACTTGCCCAAACTGCCGTTATAATGAATGACGCTGTTGTGCTGCACAAAGCTCTTACTGTATTCATGTCAATGTCGTGTTTGCTGTTAGTTGTCACTGCATGAAAAGTGGGATTTTCGTCAGTATGTGGCACTGTAGATTGCCGTGGAACTTCAGGTTTACGACTGTGCACGGCAATTTGCAGGCAACACCGAAAACTGCCGTAAATTGTCGGAAATTGACGTGGGCCTTGCTTGGCAGTTGTCCCCCCATGACCCCCCCTCCCCTTAATTCTAGAGGAGGCTTTATCATGTAAATGAACATGCTGTGAGCTACACAAATGCAAATCAGAGTAGCAGCAGGGGGAGTTTTATCTAGGTTCTGAATTTATTAAACTAAAACAAGTTTAAAGTTTAAGTTAAAATGTTAACTTAAATTTAAGTTAAATGTACTCGTTTTAGTTCACATTACTACATTTTTAGGGCAACCAGTTTGCTCCAATTTTTTAAGTAGATTCAACTTGTCCGGGCTCACAGTGTAGATGAATTACTCTGTATGTCAGTAGCAATAACCAATGTTATGTAAAAAAAATAAAAAAATACAGGACAGCAGTTCATGTCTTCAACCTTTAGAGAGGTTATGTGATGCAACAAGACAATGAACCAAAGCACACAAATAAATCAAGTAAAGCATACAGTTTACATACCAACATTAATTTTTCCACCCTGAACTGTGAATGATTTTTTAAATGGCTATTAATCATAAATGTGAAAAGTACAAGTTTGTGTGTTTATAGTTAAGTCAGATTGTGTTTTTCTGTAATTGTCATTTAAATTGAGCTCACACCACATTTTATGAATTATCAATGCAGATTTTCAAGAGGTGGTTTCCTGGACAGGGTTTAAATTATGCCAAGAGTAGGCCTTAATCTAGTAAATCGCGAGTTAAAAAATTGTTGCCTGGAACAAAGATTAAGCACAGATTACTAACACCTGGACTATGAGTCCTGAACTAAAATAAACTGGATTCATTTACAGTTTTATCTAATTGCTTACACACAATTTCTGAAAATATGGCTCCATTTCTTGTAACTCTACACACAAAACACACAACATGCAAAACATCAGACATCGCTTGCAAAAGCAACACTTTGTGCAAAACTATTTTAACTCTTCCAAAAATGTTGTTTTTGCATATATCTAACTACACACAAATATGCACAACTGAGGAATTTACAGTTGAACTGAAATCAACTGAACTGAATCAACACTGAAGTCACTTGAGCTGAATATTGACACTATATTGGCTTGTTAGAGCCGGTTTACAGCAGAATTTGTTTTGAACTTGTTACTGAAGCTGCTATGAAACAATATATTTTGTTAAATGCATATTCTTTCTTTCTCAAACCTGTTTTGATTTCTAAGTGATCAATTTATGTATAAGTGTTTTCACACATGATCATTGGCTGTATGGGTCCTCAGTAAATGAATGTGGCATTTAAATGGCAAACGTTATTCTTGTCTCTATAACTTATGGCTTCCTAAAGACACGTTTATGGGTAAATAAAATATTAATAATGTAAATAAAATGAATATCAAAACATATTTTAAATATAATGAAGTAATTTTATTATAGCACTCATCAGATGTTCCTGGAAACAAAACAGAGACAGAACAGTATAAACAAACTATACAACAAACTAAACACCAAATTACAAAAACATTATTATGTGAAAGTGAATAAAGTTGTGTGTGTGTGTGTGTGTGTTTTCAGTTATAAATATGTGCTGTGTAAATTAGCCTATATATACTTTTAGAAATTATATATAGCCTAACTTTAAAAAACAAACAATAACCTATATAGATAAATTATAATAATTGTATAATATTAAGCATTTACTTAATATACATTGTAACATTAGGCTACTTTACTCTAGCACAGTAGTCAGTTAAGCAATTAATTAATATCTTATATTAATATGTATGTAGCCTAGGCTACATCTAAAGGTAAGTCTGCTTTAAAAATATATATATATTACACTTCGACATGTACAGAATGTGCGCGTTAAGAAACACGTTCAAATGTGTCTTCTTAACATGTTAAAACTGTGCGTCGACTGTGCGTGTATGCCTGTTACACGACCAGAATGTGCGTCTCTACACATACAAAAGAAACACGTAAAAAATTTCTGCGTTGACGCGGAAAACAGTGCGTGTTGAAACCATAGACCGTAAAAAACAGTCATAAGTCATGCGTTTCGTATAAAGAGATTTGGCCCCGGGCGCGTTCCATAGTAGAGCCCTAGTCCAATGACGTGCAAGGTCGAGGTCATGGCCATGACGTGTAGAAGACGAGCTTTAAACTTTTATTTTTTTTGTACATTTCCTATGTTTTTGCTGCTTTCCTTTTTCGCGATCAACAATGAAAGGACGCCGTGTTCAACTCTGCATGGACGCGACAAACTTTTTGGACTCATTTTCAGGAGGCTGTCTTCGTCTTCACAACTCGAGGCAAACTGCAGGCGCTATGAACCAGAGCATGGGTAATGTAACTGTAGCAATTATGGACGCAGACATATAGATGAGTTAATCTTCCAATGATTCGATCAAATTAACATCCTTTTCAACAAAGCACAATTCAGCTCCAGGAAGTCATCATCATCACGAGGGAGATTGGGGCTTGATTCTGCCCCTGAGCTACTAGTTCTGACTTCCTATGGACTCGCCACCAAACTCAGTTAAAAGAGGACAAAAGGCTCGTGGTTGTCACAAGACAAAGAAACAACCAGACCTCTGTCTTTGCATGACCAGCAAATGAACTCCACGTGACAGCTAAAACTCAGAGTAAGCTCACAGAAACTGTTAGCTTATGGAGTACATCAAATAACTGATTATTGGACTTTCATTCAAATAGCCTTCGACATAACTTGTTAGTGTGTTTACAACTAATACACGTTAGTTAGACTATTAGGCATGTATATTACTCACAATTCATGCAATTATGTAACTATTGAATGAGTGGATGAAAAAGCATTGTTTTTGATACCGGTGTGTTCGTATGGGTATAATCCAACAGATGAGCTGAATGAAATCTTTATAGAATGGATCATGTCCTTATAGTAAGAAATTAGGTCTAAATTTACTCTCTGCTTAAGAGCAGGAAACTAAATTCTATAGATAACCCAATTTTGTGGGAGGGGTGGAGACACAGTCACCCCTGAAGCCTAATTGGCCAGAACCCATCCAGGGGATGGGCAAATGTTTGAGTTTAGTCTCAGAACACGAACGAAAAGTTCAGTTCTGTCTGCTGTCTACTGTCTACAGTTCTGCACAGTTCAGACCAGAAGCAGTGCAGAGTTCAGCTCAAGTTCGGTTCCAGTTCGGTTCGAGCTGGTTCGCGGCCTGTTCGCAGTTCAGAGATGAGCTCAGGCCTAGCAGTATGACCAGAGAGAGTTCTAAACGGAGCTCCCAGGAGACGATCTGACGATCGTGACAGACCAACTTCAGAGAAAATGGGTTAACAACGATTTCATTCAGGCCATCTGCTTTTCTCTCACTTTCCTTTCTTTTACTTAAAGTTTATTTTATTTCCGTTAAGTCTCGGGTTAAGTCTTTCACCGCAAAAGTCTCTCAACAACGAGTTTCTAACAGCGCGCTCCAACTTCAAACAACGCCCACAAGACTTCCATCCAGCCGCCAACACGCCACGTGACTGGCTTCCCCAGACGTCGACCAGACCTTCAGCGAATCAAAGATCCGGGAAAATCCCTGTACAGCCAAGAAAAGGGAACCCCCCTTTGTCAGACTACACGCGAAACACAAACGCAAGTAACGCCTTTTTGATTCCAAGCTGAACTGGTGCATTAGATCAAATGTAATTACCCTGCCTAAGAAACGATAGGAGGTTAAATTACTGATCAATGGTTTCTTCAGGTCATGTTTCATAAATGCATAGATTGCTTAGGATTTCATAATTTCTCTCTCTTAGAACTTCTTTCCTCACCTTCTTCCTTTCTGCAACGTGTGAATGTGCGAGTGTGTGTGTTTATGTTAGATATTAGTTTGATGTGTTAGATTAATCAATAAAGTTCCGTTTGTATTCAAAGATAACTGTTCTTGTGTTATGTGCTTATCAATTTAATGTCTTGAACTGCCGATCTAAGTTACCTGGCTGTTAAATAGTGTTTCACTATTGTTCGGATATTAATATCCGCTGCAGAGTTGATATTTACGGCCCGTTCAAATGAACGCTAGAAGAGTCATTTGCTCGGCTGTAAAATAGACTCTCAAAATTCCCTATGAATTCATTAAATTCATTCATTTGAGCTAAATATACATGTTTCCCTTTAACAGAGCCCCCTTTAAGTTCTTACATATCGGCGGACGAATAAGTTAAGGGGTTAACATTAATTCTGAATTATTTATACTACATAGTGTCATTCGAGTCTTTCATTTTAATTCAGTTCCCCGTTGAGTTATTATTTTATCTGACTCATAGTCGCTACAGTACGTTACGATTTAAAGAATATGCTTTTATTCAGCTGTATAAGGAAATGGATGCGTTAATAGATCCGAGCTTAAAACTGCACATTTTGTTTTCACAGACTAACCTCGCCTCATAATGAAGCCGTGAGCTCTTATCTGCGTGGAGCGATTTCCGCGAGTCCAGATTTAACCGCTGATCACGACGAAATTGTGTGTAAGTAACTTCTAATGTGTTTCTCATTCCTTGTTTAATTTTACCGTGACTGTTTTTATTAATACCAGTCTCATGTAATTGTTTTCCAGCTGCCTGTAAGACGTATTATGAATCGACACGCCGCAGCTTCAGATACAAACAACCTGAACTTACATAGCAGGCGGAAACTGCGAAGTTTAGCTCGGAGTCGATCAAGAAGAAAAAGGGTAAGATTTATTATATTAGATCAGTTTTTTGTCAATGTGAGTATTTTTCAGGTTGCTTATTGTCTTTATGGATTGTATTACAGTTGCTGGAAGCGAGAGTGTGCTGGGTGAGGTGGACATTTGGAAGTCCGCGACCATTGAACTCATATCTGACGAGGAAGACAGCTTTGTTGACGGGGTGTCTGGATGGATTGTGCGGCCACCGCGCTCTCGCAGCCTGGAGCACGCCGAACTTTACATTACATTACGAGACATTTCTGCTGCACTGTACATAGTTGTGTGTTTAACAATAAAGCTCTTTCTTTGAATAAACAGCTGTGTTTTATAAATGAAGCCCTTTCTTTGAATGAACAGCACGGTCCGTATAATTTTCCCATATATTCCTTGATGGTAAGAATACTTCATAGCACAATAACATTAATATAAAACAAATTATTACAACATAAATGTCAGGGCTGTGGATTAAAGGAGGACTCAAAGTGCAGTGAACAAGGAAGTGGTTTATTCGGGGAATAAACAGTGTGAACAATCAAACAAAGTGAGGAGGTGACAGTCTACGGAACTGTTTGGTGGCTCCCACTGTATCTGCGCACTCTACAGCAGACACACAGGCTGGAGAGACCACCGAGAGAACGGGGGACAGATAGACCCAGCAGAAGACGAGACCGAGCCCAGCAAGGGAATACGGCTTGCTGAAAAACTCCTCGTCTATGGGTCCTGGGCACAAAACCAAACAGGTAAGACACAGAGCAGAAATGCAGAGCAGACACGTAACATTCACGCGACATGAAGTGATCAACTGACAACAGAGGTAGACACAGCTGGGCATATAAAGGGTAAAGGGAACGAGCGACAGGTGCGGGAGATCAGCCCGTGATCAAACTGATAATCCAATCACGAGCTGCAGAAAAATGACAGGACAGGACAAACAACAGGAAGAGCCGATGTCACACCCTCAACCTGTGACAGAACCCCCCCCCCCTCAGGGACGCCTCCTGGCGTCCCCAGAGGACTCACCCTGACGCCGATGGAATTGGTCAATAAGAGCGCGGTCCAGCACGTCCCGAGCCGGAATCCAGCATCTCTCCTCTGGACCATAACCCTCCCAGTCTACCAGATATTGATGACCTCTGCCCCTCCGCCTCACATCCAGGAGTCGCCGTACCGTGTAGGCAAGCAACCCCTCGATGAGTCTGGGGGGCGGCGGGGCAGAGGTCTGGGGCTGAAGTGGGGAGCGAATAACGGGCTTGACCTTGGAAACATGAAACACCGGGTGAATTCTCTTAAATTGGGGGGGTAATTTGAGTCGAACCGTCACCGAGTTAAGCACCTTAGTTATAATGTACGGTCCAATGAATTTGGGTCCCAGTTTACGTGCGGGTAGTTTGAGGGGAATGTCCTGGGCTGACAACCAAACCTTTTGACCACACACGTAAAGTGGGGGCTTAGAACGGTGACGGTCCGCCGACACCTTGTTCCTTTCGCCAGTCCGGGAAAGGGCTTCTCTGGCGAGCCTCCACGTACGAAGGCACCTCTGAATAAACGAATGCGCGGATGGAACAATGGCGTCGGCCTCTTGGGAGGGAAATAATGGGGGCTGGTAGCCTAAACAGCACTGGAAGGGTGATAACCCCGTAGACGAGACCGGGAGTGAGTTATGGGCGTACTCGACCATGGTTAACCTGGAACTCCAAGTCGACGGCTCTGCCGACGCCACACAGCGCAGGACTCTCTCTAAGTCCTGGTTTGCTCGCTCCGCCTGACCGTTCGTCTGCGGGTGATAACCGGAGGATAGGCTCGCCGTCGCCCCCAGCTGTCGACAGAACTTCGACACAAATTGGGGACCCCTGTCAGAAACCACGTCAACCGGGAGGCCATGAATGCGAAAAACGTGGTCTAAGACAATGGCCGCTGTCTCCCTCGCTGAAGGTAGTTTGGGGAGGGAAATAAAATGAACCGCCTTCGAGAACCTGTCCACCACCGTAAGCACCACGGTATTGCCACTGGATGGGGGTAGACCCGTGACAAAGTCCATGGCTATGTGTGACCAGGGTCTCGAAGGGATTGACAACGGTCGGAGTAGCCCTGCCGAGGGTCGATTAGAGCCCTTACCCACCGCACACGCCGGACAAGCAGATACGAACTCCCGAGTATCCTGCGCCAGCGAAGGCCACCAGAAACGCTGCCTGATCAACGCACCTGTTCGAGCCGCTCCCGGGTGGCAAGCTAGACCGGATGAGTGACCCCACTGAAGAACGGCAGTTCGGACCGACTCCGGCACGAACAGCAGACCCACTGGGCACCCCACAGGAATAGTGACGTCGCGTAACGCCTCATGGACCCTGGACTCCACTCCCCAAGTAACCGCCGCGACCACCTGGCTGGGGGCCACGATGGTCACCGGGGAAGTGGGACTAGCCTCAACCTCAAAAATCCGTGAGAGCGCATCGGGCTTACCGTTCTTACTTCCGGGGCGATATGAGATGTTAAAATCAAACCGGCCGAAGAATAGTGCCCAGCGAGCCTGCCGAGAATTTAGCCTCTTTGCGGACCTAATATATTCTAAATTCTTGTGATCGGTCCAAACTAAGAATGGAGACCCGCGCCCTCTAACCAATGACGCCACTCCTCCAATGCCAACTTTACAGCCAGTAACTCCCTATTCCCAATGTCGTAATTCCGTTCCGAAGGAGTGAGACGATGAGAAAAGAACGCGCACGGGTGTATTCTGTCGTCCAAAGGTGACCAAAATCGCTCCCACTCCCACCTCTGATGCATCCACCTCCACAATGAATTGACGAGACGGGTCTGGGTTGGTAAGAATGGGAGCCGAAACGAAGCGACTCTTAAGTTTCTCAAACGCCTCCTGAGCCTGCGTTGACCAACAGAAACGAATTCGTGTGGAGGTGAGATTCGTCAGTGGTAGGGCGACCTGGCTTAAGTTCCGAATGAATCGGCGGTAAAAATTGGCGAACCCCAGAAATCGCTGGACCGCCTTACGACTATCTGGGGTAGGCCAATCAGCAACCGCTTTTACCTTCCCAGGATCCATTCGGATGCCCTCAGGCGACAGAACGAAACCCAGGCACGGAACCGACCGTGCGTGAAACTCGCACTTCTCCACCTTAGCGAACAAACGATTCTCAAGTAGTCGCTGTAACACCCGCCTGACATGCTGGACATGGTCGCGCTCGTTCTGGGAGAAGATCAGGATGTCGTCGAGGTAAACAAATACAAACCGGTCGACCATGTCTCTGAGCACGTCGTTGACGAGTGCCTGGAAGACCGCTGGGGAGTTTGAGAGTCCAAAGGGCATGACCAAATATTCAAAGTGACCTGTCGGGGTATTAAAAGCGGTCTTCCATTCGTCCCCCTGCCTAATCCGAACCAGGTGGTAAGCATTGCGTAGGTCCAACTTCGTAAAGATGGTTGCTCCCTGCAAGAGTTCGAACGCTGAGGACATCAACGGCAAAGGGTGGCTATTCTTTACCGTGATGTCATTCAGCCCTCGATAATCTATGCAGGGACGCAAAGAACCATCCTTCTTCCCCACGAAGAAGAACCCCGCCCCGGCCGGAGAGGAAGAAGGACGTATAATACCGGCCAAGAGAGAATCGCTGATGTATCTCTCCATGGCCTCCCTCTCAGGACCGGAGAGCGAATAAAGACGCCCCTTAGGTGGAGAAGTGCCAGGTAATAACTCAATCGCACAGTCGTACGGGCGGTGCGGAGGGAGAGATAAAGCTCGGGACTTACTGAACACCGCCCTTAAGTCATGGTAAGCCTCTGGTACATCCGCCAGGCTCACCGGTTCTTCCTGTAACGCAGAAACAGACATTAAGGGGGAAGAAGCAGACACCAAACACTGAGACGAACAGAATGGGCTCCACGCCAATATAGAACTTTGAGCCCAGTCAATGTGAGGGTTATGCTTAGTCAACCATGTGTGCCCCAAAACCACTGGAGCAGAGGGAGAATGAATTAATAGGAAGCAAATCTCCTCCGAATGATTCCCAGAGATGGTGAGGCCAACAAGTCTTGTGGAGTGAGTAATTCTTGTGAGGGGTGTGCCACAAAGTGTACTGGCCGAAATCGGCTCAGCCAAACGAGAGCTAGAAATGCCCAAGTGCTCAGCCAGTCTAATATCCATGAAATCACCCTCTGCCCCAGAATCAATTAAAGCTGACACCCGATGAGCCGCTCCCCCGAACTGCAGTAAAGCCGGGAGTGTGGAACGACCACCAGATGGCAGTAGCGTGTTCGTAACGCTCACCGTGCGTCGTCCTCTGAAGGATGCGCGTCGCCCCTTTAAGGGACAAACCGCCGCCATGTGCCCTGCCTCTCCGCAGTAGAGGCACAAGTTGTTGGTGAGGCGATGCTGTGATGTAGCCCTCCCCGTGCTCTGTGCATTGCTGGCAGATCTGTGAGGGAGCCCCGCCCCTCGATGCTGGGAACGAAGGGAAATCCGGTTATCCACCCGGATAGCGAGGTCCACCAGACCGTCAAGGGAAGGGGGTAACTCCAGTGAGTAAATCTCATCCTTTATGTGCTCAGCTAAGCCATGGAGAAAATGGTCCCACTGAGCCTTTGCGTTCCAACCACAGGATGCCGCGAGGGTACGGAACTCAATCGAGTATTCTGACACGGATCGGGCACCCTGCTGTAATAGCGACAATGCACGTGCCGCCTCGGTGCCCAGTGCCGAACGGTCAAACACCTTGCGCAGCTCCGCTGAGAAGTCCTCGAATGTACCGCAGCATTCATGCTCATTGTCCCACATAGCCGTTCCCCACTCTCTCGCAAGCCCAGTCAGGTGCATGATCACGAAGGCCACCTTAGACCTCTCTGTCGTGAAGCAGGACGGCTGAAGTGAAAAAGTTAGCGAGCATTGTGAAAGGAACGAACGACATGAGTTGGGCTCACCGGAATATGGAGCTGGAGGATTCAGACGAGGTTCAGACTGGCGGCTGTTCACTCTCTCAGTGTCAGGTTGACTCGGTGTGGGAACCACGGCAGGATGTGGCATTAACTGTTCCAGTCGCTGGGTAATTTCGGCTAGCTGGCCTGACATCTCCGTCAGGGCATGATGAGAAGCGGACAACTCCTCCTGCTGCCTTCCAAGCAAAATGCCCTGTTGAGCAATAGCATGTCGCAACTCTAGTTCGCCCGCTGAGTCCATCTTGGTCAGTTGATTCTGTCAGGGCTGTGGATTAAAGGAGGACTCAAAGTGCAGTGAACAAGGAAGTGGTTTATTCGGGGAATAAACAGTGTGAACAATCAAACAAAGTGAGGAGGTGACAGTCTACGGAACTGTTTGGTGGCTCCCACTGTATCTGCGCACTCTACAGCAGACACACAGGCTGGAGAGACCACCGAGAGAACGGGGGACAGATAGAACCAGCAGAAGACGAGACCGAGCCCAGCAAGGGAATACGGCTTGCTGAAAAACTCCTCGTCTATGGGTCCTGGGCACAAAACCAAACAGGTAAGACACAGAGCAGAAATGCAGAGCAGACACGTAACATTCACGCGACATGAAGTGATCAACTGACAACAGAGGTAGACACAGCTGGGCATATAAAGGGTAAAGGGAACGAGCGACAGGTGCGGGAGATCAGCCCGTGATCAAACTGATAATCCAATCACGAGCTGCAGAAAAATGACAGGACAGGACAAACAACAGGAAGAGCCGATGTCACACCCTGAACCTGTGACAATAAATTATATATTTATTATTATTATTGGGGTTTACATTTATAATGAGCCAGGGGGACCAATAATGATGGGTTTGCAGTGATCTGCCAACCAATCACGAGGGATTTTTCTTTTTTAAATGTAGTGGCTTCAGCCAATACTGAGTGAGTAAATTCAAGTCTGGCCGTTGACTCTCTGGTTTCGCTGCTATTCATATGCAAATTAGAGGCGTCGCACCTCCGCGGGCTCTCTCAGCGGGGGGGGGGGGGGGGGGGGCTCTCCCCCTACGTCATGGTTCGTTTACGACAATTTGTGGCACAGACGAACACGACGTTCGCTGCCTCTAAATTGTCGAAAACTGCCGAAAATTAGGGAGATTTCCGGGAGTATACAGGCGTTTACGGGGTCGAAAATCACACTTTTCATGCAGTGAACGAGGCAGTATCAGACTAGAATTGAGTATGACGACGTCAGGCTAAAAAGTGCATTCAGTTTTGTCCAAAAAAGGTGAACAAGTGAAAACACCTTTTTGTTCTGTTGGTTGTTGCACATATTGTGGCACTAAAAGGTTAATGTTTGAAAAAAACATGGCAAACATTTTTGTAGTTTTGCAAAAATGCAGGTAGAGACACATATTTCCAATGAGCTTATACTCTTAACAATAAAGGTTTTTTATTGGCATCTGTGGTTCCCTCAAGAACCTTAAACACCCAACATTTGCAATGGTTATTTATGCTTAAAAAAGCTTAAATTCTTAGTTCCTCACACAGTTATTTTAAGAACTTTTCACGGAAAGGTTCTTTGAGGAACCAAAAATGTTTCTTCTATGGCATCACTGCAAAAGCCCCCTTTTGGAACCTTTACTTTACATAAGTGATTTATTTCTCTTCCATCAGCAGCAAATGCTTAAAACATATAAGAAGCACACAAGTGTCAGGGTTCTGTCACTTCGGGCTGGTTTAATCTTGTTTGGTGACACAGCCCTGACACTTGTGTCATCATTGTGTGAAGATTATATTATCTGAACCACATTATTTGTATTTTGATTTGACGAAGGAAAAAGAGTTAAGGTAAAAGGTCAAAAAATAAATCATGAAAATGTATTTTTATTCTTGGCTCTGTGACAAATTGCTTATGTCCATCTATTGTAAGTTGCTTTGGATAAAATCATCTACTAAATGCATAAATGTAAATGTATGACACACACAAACAAACAAGTTTACTCTTCTTTTACACTCTATTAAGTCTCACCCCTAAAAATGGGTTGGAGGTCAACACTGCAAAAGTGCTCGTCTTGTTTCCAGTCCAAATATCGAAACATTCTTAAATCAATCAAAACGTATTTTTCTTATCTAGTAAATACATCTTGATTTAAGAATTTTTGGAGATTTAGACTGGAAATAAGTCATAATTTACTCACACTCACGTTGTTCCAGACCCACAGTATATTACTTCATTTCTTCTGATGAACACAAAAGAAGATATTTTGAAGAATATTTCAACTGTTTTTGTCCATGCAATGAAAGTACCAAAACAAAATTAGACCATGTTGACCTAATATGGATGGGAAAAAAAACTTCTCATTAATATCGTTTTAATAATAATGCCTTTTGTCTTGATACATAAATATATATTAAAATACAATCAGACAATAGAAATGAAACTCAGAAAAAGGAGAACTTGAATAAAAAGCATTTTATTTATTATTTTCTTATAGTTTTGAGCTTGATGCTGTTTTTCATGCCGTGATTGTTTTAGTTTAGTGTTTTATAGTTTTAGTTTTTCAGTACATTTTATTTTTATGTTAGTTTTAGTAAGTCTTTGTTTGTGTAAATGTTAACAAAACATTGTAACATATTCTGTGTGTTTTCATTAAGAAGGAATTAAATGCATTTTGACAGGAAAAAAATTAAATATAGATTTAGATTTATCTTACAATTACACTTTCATTACATATTTTAATTGACTGATAACGATAGTTTGTATGTTTAACATGGACGTTTTGATTACTCATGATAATCAGTGTATTATTATAATAATTACGTTACAAAGCACCTGCTTTATTAAGATCTGGTTTATGAATTTTAGTTACTAGATTACCACCAATTATAAATAGTAATTATTGTAATTACAGAATTTTCACTGCTCTAATCAATGGTGGGCTATTTATGTGATCATGTGCCTACATTTAGAAACAATTTCAGAAGTGATTAATTTCATGTTTACCACACATGTAAGCTGTCACCAACTCACCTGCTCCATTCATCATGTCTCCCCAGCACTACACTTCCCATCATCCTCTCTGGCTCACACCTGCAAGCCATTACCCTCGTCATCACACTCACTAGAGGGTATGCGCGTGACGTCACCATCGTCCAGAGTGGCTGCATGTCAATATCTTACTTCAGGGTCTAGTCTCGTGGCTACTATCAACGCTAGCCTGACTACCTACCGGTTCTACCTACCTTTGTTACTTACCTGAGATCGCCTTCATCTGTCTTCTGTCATCAGTCTTCTGCTTCATTCCTCAGTGCTCCAGGTCTCTAGATTCCTGTTCTCCATCCTCATCTGAAGGAACCCACCAAGCTCCACTCAGTCATCTGCACACTATCAGACTGCTGTGATACTCACCATTGATTCACTCCCACTTCTCTGGTTTCTGCTCTAATAAAGAACTGTACTTTTGCTACTTACCTTGTTTGTCTCCTTCTGTTGCATGACAGAAGCATAGAAAAATGTATATAATAATTACCGTCCCTCAGATTTGATTGACTGGATGCTGTTACTGTGCTGAAGAAGAAATGCATTCTTGATGTACACCCTTACTATTAAACCATCTTGTGTTTCCTTGTTCTGTTCGAACAGATCCATCGATGACTTCCATCAAAGATATATACATATCCATTTAAAGTTTCTTCTATACAGGTCATTCTGGTGTTGTTGCTATGGTCAGAAGACGGCAATCTTCTGCCAAGAACATCAGGCCAATCCTCTCCTGTCCAGAAGGTGGTTTGTCTTCGTCTGGCATCTCAGCTGAGACCTGTCCACTATGGGTGACCCTGCCAGTAGTTGTGAAGTACCATTGGCGTAGCTCTCAGCATCACTGATGCACACAAGCCCTCACAGCACGTCAAGCTGCAAACCGTGTGAGGGACCCTAACCTACCCTAACCCAACTGCTTAAAAACAACTGCACATCAACCAACCAACCAATCAAAACATCCTAACAACCCTATATCAATGCAAGAAAAACCACTCCGAAAATCCAGCAACCGCACCATAACGTGCTAATAACCGCTCAGAAAACCTTGCCAAACATGTCGACACCATCCCAAACATTGTGACAACCACGTAGCAATGCATTTAAACCACTTAGAACAACCTAGCAGGAGCTGCATAACAACAAAATCACCAAAAGCATTCATATCAAAATAAAAAACTTAACTTACTCTACAAACTATAAACTTAACTTACTCTATAACTATATACAATATTTACACACGTAGGCCCCGCTGTGTGATACTCCAGCCTCATGTGACACTGCGATGACTCAGTGTCTGGGCTTCTTTCTTCGGGGTTCCTCGGGCAGGGGCTCTTCACTGATGTCCACATGGATTCGTGGAGCTAAGCTTCTGCTGGGTGTGGAGAAGCTTTCAGTGATCAGGACGCGTCCGTCAGGCTGCTCCGTCTCCACCAACGTAGGGCAGTTGAGGGTCTCCCACAGCCGCTGCTTGATCTTCAGTCCCAGCTCGAGGCTGTAGGGACGGTGCCGACCAGAGCGTGTCTTCCTCATGGGCTCCACCACAGAGCGGTAAATATCCTGGTAGCCCTGCACGCTGCAGCCGTGGATGGAGACAGGCTCTTCCTGCTGACACACGTCCACGGAAGAGACTGAGGCTGCTGGATGGATGTCCGGAAGGACAGCGGCGTTCTTTAGGTAGCGCTCTTCCAAACCGTTGTTTGAGAGGCAGCAGCTGTAATTGTGATCTAACTTGATTACAGCTGCCAACTGTGAAAGGTCTTGAATGGAAGAGACGCCCTCCACCAAGAATTCCCCCAGGCGTGTGGGACGAGCCCTGGTTCTTCTTGAGCGTCGCAGTTCCATGCTGATGACTGAAGAGAAACTTCCCAAATTATACAAACCGTGGAAACTTTCCAAACTGAAGAGTTGTAAAGAGCTTGTAGCTGTATGATCAGACTTCAAGGCTTCAGGGAGAGTTGTGTTGATTTCAAATGTCAACTACAGTTGCTACTCACCTAGAATGCTTAGGATCATTTAAATGTAAACAATGCTTGACCTCAGCAGCAAATCTATTAGAGCAGCATAAGCTCTATGTTACATGCATTATATGCTTCTCTATTACTATTATGATCTTCATTTACAGTTATTTAGGGTGTATTTCTCTTCTGTATGTATGCTGTGATGGCAGCATTATTTGGAACTGCTCTGTGTTTGTTGGACATGACGAACTTATCTGTGTGTTCAATGAATCTTAAATGAACGAATCCTTCCATTGACTCGTATCTCCCTTTGTTCACTGAAGTCTCTTCTTTTTTAAGTTCACACATGGTGACTTTTCCTGCTTCCAGAAATTGAGGACTATATGACTATAGCAGTCTGAAAGAGCTTTTTTTGGGGTGGGGGTTGTGAATCTACTGAACGAATAATACTGACAGCCATGTGTTTTGACTTTTGAGTCTGACAGAGAGAACCATGAATGATTATACATATGCACATAAATTTTTTTTAATGTTTATGTTGTACTTTTTCTAGCTTGCTAAATGTCCGGTCCAGATGTCCAGTCGTTCATAATATATAATTAAAATATTAAAATAATAATAATAATAAATTAAAAACTATATTTTTAATCATATAAGGAAATCAGGTCAGGTGTGCGATTTTTATATATAAATTGATAATTTATTTGCCTTGCTAAAAGCGGCATCCTCCAACTTCCGGTTATAAGCGGCAGCTGACGTCAGCTACTTCCTGCTGCCAGCTGCCGATTTTTCGCTGAACCCCTACAGGAACTCTGGTACCACCACACTCTTTCTGTGAAGAATCAGTTCAAGTCCTTGCTGAGCCAGGAGGTCTTTCTGTGTAAAGTTTCCATGGTATGGGTTGAGAAGGTGTTTTTATTTTTTATTTTACTCTAGGTACTCTGGTTTCCCCACAGAGGAGTGATGAAGGGATGATGTATGTTAGTAGGAAATGAGTTAGCATTTTAGCATTTGTGGCTCCATCATCCCGAAGTCAGTGGAGTTTTTGAATGGGTTTTTGGTTAAATGCCTGAAATTAGGCCTGTGGTTAACACAAGCTCAAGAAATGTCATTTTGACATAAAATAAAATACATTGGTGATACCTCCTTTTGGTTTTTAAAGCTTTTACATTTCTTGAAAAAGGCAGTTGATAACAAAGTGGCTAAATGGGACTAAAGAGGTTGATGGGAACATTAAACGTTATCATACTGAATAGGAAATCTCATCTACACACACTAAGTCCGCTCTTACAGATTTGTTGAGTTTATAATCACTCTCTTGTGTAACGATTGTAGTCTCTGACGTGGCCTCTACACATCCACACAACCGTCACAAACTTAATGGACGACGCAAACAAAACTCTGGTTGTCTGTTCTTTTATTCTCCGCAGCAATGTTCTGAGGAATACATTAAAATGTATTAAATTGGTTGCAAACACTGCAGACATAAACCACCACAGCAGTGTCAGCCATTTTCTGCTGAACTACGGTAGGCACGCAAGGACAAAATCCTGAATGTCTGCAATGCGATAACCACTAGGGGGCACTAAAACACCATTTGATTTGTTTTAACCTCTAATTTCATGTAATTAAACACCATGAATATATTTAGAATTAATTTTCTTTTTAACTCTGTTACACTTGCAAACTAAAAACAAGAAAAAAAATGTGGGACAGGATTTCATTTTGTCCATCTGGAACTGATTGGATAGTTGTGCTTTGTTATTGCTGTGATGTCATATGATTGACAGGTTGCCCTGCTCTCACACCAGTAAACACTTCATCAGAGAAAGAGAAGAGGTGTTGCTGCATATGGAAGGATATTACACAGGCACAAAAATAAACTTTTCTAAAAGTGTAATATGGCAGACGAAGAAGATTAGAATTTCCATGACTGATAAGATGAATGCAACACAAATATTTTCAGTAGAGTTAAACTCCTGCCTATCCTAAAAAACAGATTTTTTTTATGTGTTGCCCCCCTCTCATCCAGACACTTAGTGGGGGACCTTGGTCAGTGTATATTTTGGCCATTTGATTTTCCTTATAGAAACGGGTATTAAAAAACAAAAAACGGATCCTTTTTGGTTTTTTTAAACAAAACGAAAAACAAAAATTCTGCTTGATTTTTCGTTTTTTGTTCAGAAGTATAAAAATGAATAAACGGCTTGAATATTCGATTTCTAGATGTGGGCGGGAATTATACGTGCCTTTCTGCTGATTGGTCGGCCGAAGATCAAACTGTTCCGTCATCAGTTCTTCCTCAGTTTCACAGCAGAATAAAAGTCCTGCGCTGCTACAGCTGTACGGATTACCGCGATTATTGCAGCTACATTTAATCTTTTATTCTTCAAACAACCAGACTAACAAATGGCTCGACACAACCCATACTGGGGCAGAGCCTATACAGGGCTTTCTTCTGTGTAGATAGAAATGCACACACACTTCGCATCAGCTGGGTATGGCAGGATAGGCCTATATGACGGCTGTCATAACCTACCCTGGTTGCTCAGTAAAAATAAATAAATTAAGATATGAATTAATTAGTTGTAAATTAAATATTTGAAACACTAATAAAAATAAATAGATTAAGATATAAATTAATTAGTTGTAAATGAAATATTTTAAACACTAATACAAAAAGGAAAGAATAATGCATTGACGTATGGCCTATAAAGTTCACACAAGAACTGTCTGAAAACCAGAGAACAACAGAGATGTTAAAAACATTTTTTATTAACATTTATTATAATTGATATCTCAAAGAATGTGCTTGTGCGTGGAGAGAGCTGCTGCACACGCACACAGGACTGCAACACAAGATTTTCACTTGCCATTTCGGTTTGTTTCTCACCAGCAAACCCTATAGAAGCGATAGCCTACCTTCAGAACACTTGGAATTTAGCCTATTACACGAGTTGCATAGGATTATTTTACAAATTTGCATCCGCTTGAAAAAAATTGATGGGCAAATGCGAGCAAATGCATATTCTTGATGCTTTCATTGCAACTTGCATTAAATCTCTTTCTCATTAAAGCACCAGACTAACGAATGGCTCGACACAACACGTCCCTGTCAGAGCCTATACAGGAGTTTATTCTGTGTAGACCAGCGGCTTTAGACCAGCAAAGTGCCAGGGGGTCCGCCAATTTGCTATATCATACCGTATTTTCCCTCATTTTTTATTCTCATGAAACATGCTGTGATTTATTCCAAAGTGACTAAATAATGCATTTAACATCAAATAATCGAAATGTTGACTTTTAAGACGTGTTCGCTGTAGGCTATTTTGTTTCATGTTTGTGGTGTGCGCCAGATGTTCAAGGAGACGAGGCGCACGCAGCGCATCCTGTTTTATTTATTTTTCAAAGGCATGACTTTGTAGTCATTTTAAATGTGCCCAAATACATTTTACTGTTTCGATGATGGTTATGATGTCCTACTCATCTGTAGCCTATGATGATGTCAGTATTAGGCTAAGTTATTTCCAAATTAGAAAAAATCTAATTTGGTGCCGGCGCCTCACATTATTATCAAAATAAAACACAGACAGCTAAACATTTAAAAATATTCTGCTTTATTTAATTGGTCTTTTGTACAATGGTCAATGGTTACATTTGGTCTGTTGGGCAAGTAGAATGCGCATAGCCTGTGGTGTTGTTGTAGCTATTTTATTTACCGGTAGCCTATTACTAATTCTGAATGTAGGCTAATAATAAAGTGCAGTTTCTCTCAACATGACCAGGTGTGACACTCAGGTGCGACTTATTTTCTGGCAAATAGCGATGGTCGATTACAAAAGTTGCAGGCTATTAATACAAAAATCATAGGATGGAGGCAATTTGCACACAGACACACATACACACACAAACATATTGTGTTCATTGCCCCACCCACATTAATTTTGGGCTGAATCATTGTTATAATTAGGCTATGGGGTCCTTGTAAATGTAAAATCCACTTATGGCGCATGTAAAAGAGACATAGGCTAGCCTATTGTAAGTGTTTATTTCTTAAATGAATGTAGGCTACCTCGCATCTCCCATACACTTCTTTGGCCTGTTTTGTTTGGATGGCCAACTCTCACAATCTGTGTGAAAGCTGCGGGACACACAGGACAGCGCGGAGAGAACGCACATGATGTGCTTTGGAAGTTTACTTGGCAGAGAAAATAACACACACCGTTTTGCTTGACATCAATTAACACTCACTATTAACAAGATAAACTCAAAAACAAAAGGTAGCTATAACAGCTGTGTATTTCCTGAACACTTCAATAGGGCTACTGGTCTGCGCTTGACTGTTGGCGTGTTTATCTGCTTTAGTTTATTGAACTCATCGCAACTTAGGCTATTGGAACTGTGTGAACTGTTGTTCTCCAGTTGTCAGTCAGAATGACAGTTCTTGTGTGAACGTTATAGGCCCAACATACCCAAGTCATTGCATTCTTTTTTTCCTTTTTGTATTAGTGTTTAAAATATTTAATTTACAGCTAATTATATTAATTTATATCTTAATTATTATTATTTTAACACTGGGCAACCGGAGTGGACAGCCGTCATATAGGCCTAGCCTGCCATGCCCAGCTGATGCGAAGTGTAGGACTATGTGAATTTCTATCTACACAGAAGAAAGCCCTGTATAGGCTCTGCCCCGGTACGTGCTGTGTCGAGCCATTTGTTAGTCTGGTTGTTTGATGAATAAAAGATTAAATGTAGCTGCAATAAACGCGTTAAGAATCCGTACAGCTGTAGCAGCGCAGGACTATTATTCTGCTGTGCGGAACTGAGGAGGAACTGATGACGGAACAATTTGATATTCGGCTGACCAATCAGCAGAAAGGCGCGTATAATTCCCGCCCACGTCTAGAAATCGAATATTGATTCATTATGATCTAAGGTTAAATGGTTACATTGAATATTGCTGTTGAACCTTGTGTTCTTCAGAAAAAGACCTTTTGAACAGTAGATTGTACATGTTTTTCCACATTTTTTTTTATTTTTAAGAACTTGATAACAACTGAAAACTGGCCATATCCTTTAGGACCAGCCTGATGTTTCACAACTGGTTATATCCAAATATAATGTTGTGTTAGGGCAAACAGAAACCGGTAGTCATTTACAACTTATCATTAACATAAATATTCCACAGTCTCTAGTCTCCACTCTTCTGTTTTGAAAAGTTAATGTTTGACAGTCAATATACTGTGGCTGATGCTATTTATAAATATAAAATGTAGTACAAAGATGTGGTTCTATAAACAAATTAATTTAACTACAGTAGGTAACATGTTGTTCACTGATATTAAAGTTAATAACAAACCTACCGAGACTTATTGAAGATCAGGTTTTCTTTACACTGATCATAAAGACTATACATTTACTCATTTGAGCAATGCTGACGTCAAAGGGTTAGTTCACCCCAAAATGTAAATGCTGTCATTAATTCCTCTCTCTCGTGTTGTTCTAAACCCGTCAGACCTTCGTTCATCTTCAGAACCAAATGATGATATTTTTGATGAAATCCGAGAGCTCACTGACCTCTCCATAGACAACTATTTAATTAACAGTTTAATTTCCCAGAATGGTAGTAAAAATGTCATTAAAATAGTCCATGTGACTCGAGTGGTTCAACCTTCATGTTATGAAGCGACGAGAATACTTCTCATGCGCAAACAAATAAACTAAAATAATGACTTTATTCAACAATGTCTTCTTTCCTGTCACTCAAAAATTGAGATTTTATATTATATTTATTATTTAATAATTTATTTATTAGTGAGAATATCTAGATATAGATCTATATATTTAGATGTAGAATCTTATAGTCTACATCTTAAAATCATCAATCATAATTAGGTTATTTTCAGCTATTTTTAAAACTCAAATGAACTTTATATGTACTTATATATTATACAAATAATTAATTCCCCTAAACAAAACAGTTTTAACTTTTAGACAAAGTCTCTCAGTCTTTAGTTTCCTAATATTTTCAGCACATCATTGAACAACATGTATTTAAATATGTATGTCACCAATACATTCAACTCTGAATTTCTGCCATCTCTTGTACTATTTGTATTTGTGCACTTCTGTGATTGTAGACTGGAGTGTGTGAACGGGACTTTTATTTTGGTGTGGTGATGTGACGTCATAAGGCTGCGCCGCGCTCCTGCATGTGTTGCGATTCTGCTGGAGAAAGGTTTGTGTTTAAAGTGTTTAAAACTATAGAAACCATCTTCAAAGTTTTACAAGCAACGCAGATTGAATTACTTATTATTAAATGTAACATTGCATTGCTTTATCTAACATTTATCAGCGTTGTGTGAGTAAAGTAACAGAATAAACTCACGAGTAGAAACTGAGCACGTGTATGAAACTCTCTAGTGTTCATTATTAGTGTGTAGTGCTAGTGTTGAGTGTTACTGAGACTGAACTAGAGCTGATAGAGACTCAGTTCATCATATAAACATGAGTTCAGTCTCTGGAGAGTAGAGATGATGAGAGAAACTGAGCTTTATCACACTCTCTAGTGTTCATTATTAGTGTGTAGTGCTAGTGTTGAGTGTGACTGAGACTGAACTAGAGCTGATAGAGACTCAGTTCATCATATAAACATGAGTTCAGTCTCTGGAGAGTAGAGATGATGGAGAAACTGAGCTTTATCACACTCTCTAGTGTTCATTATTAGTGTGTAGTGCTAGTGTTGAGTGTCACTGAGACTAAACTAGAGCTGATAGAGACTCACTCTTTTTCTTTCTGTTAATTATTCTCATCTTAAACAGGACAAACACAGATAAACTCCTGGAGAAGCGACTGAGATCCACGTCACACAATATTATTATAAAGATGGCCTTTATTAAAGAGGAGACTGAAGAGCTGAAGATTGCGTTTATTAAAGAGGAGAGAGAAGACGTGAAGATTGAAGAAACATTGAGAGTGAAAGATGAAGAAACTGAGGAACAAACAGAGAAAGAGGAGAGAGAAGACGTGAAGATTGAAGAAACATTGAGAGTGAAAGATGAAGAAACTGAGGAACAAACAGAGAAAGAGGAGAGAGAAGACGTGAAGATTGAAGAAACATTGAGAGTGAAAGATGAAGAAACTGAGGAACAAACAGGTTGGTTTCATTCTCAAAGCTGAACTCATTTGATCATTATTAAAATCTCCAGCTCTACAGAAATGAAGGATATTTGTGGAGAATGTCTTGTGAATGTCCTCAGTCCTGCTGGTTGGAGTAAACGTGTCATTGGTCAAGTCTACACGCTCGCAGATCCTCTCATTATAACAAGCAAAGCTTATACTCTGTTTTATTTCAATTTTCGCATTTCGTGAAATCAATGTTACGGTGTGATCTGACCGCTCTTAAAGCTACACTGTGTAACTTTTTTAGTTTATTCTTAGCTAAAAACACTTAGTTCTTTCAAAAATATATGTGCTCATTAATGTATATTTACTTCTTTAAATCAATGTTACGGTGTGGTGTGACCGCTCTTAAAGCGTAATTTATCCGACTATGGAAACGCGTATAACATGCTTAAAAAACTGTAACAATACATAATAATAATATATATTCATATAACACTGATGTCTCTTCATCTCCTGTTAGTGGGTGGGGTATATTAGGCTGCAAGTGAACACTTTGTCCCTTAAGTTGATGTGTTAGAAGCAGGACAAATGGTTTGAGAGTTTGACAAGGGCCAAATTGTAAAAAATATTTTGCTTGTGTTGTTTCTACTAGAGCCCGACCGATAAAGGATTTTCAGGGCGATACCGATACAAATATTTGGTGATTTAAAAATCGGATATATCAGCCGATATATATTAAAAATAAATAAATAAATAAAATAACAGAAATGCGAAGAAAAAAAAACGTAAACAGATTTCCCTTACATTAGTTATTCATGATCCCTCAGCCTCTCTAAAATATGATAATGCAGTTTAAAAATAAACTTGTTTGTTTTATTGTCACAGCAGAACAGAAGAACATTAATATATTTTTAAGTTCTGATAAATAAAATGTTTACAAATACAAACCTAAGATATGAAACTTAAAGTCGTTTGGATGAAAACACAATAACAAAAACAAAACAAAAAAGTTACCAGTTTTAATAGATGTGGTAAGCTTCATAAATATAACTGAGCAAAACTGGAAAAAAATATTCAGTTAAGTTAAGGTTGTGTTTACAGAAAGTCATACACTGTTCAAGAGGTGGTGGCGCAAGATCATGAATTAATTTACATATATCTGCAAACAATAAAAAACTATCAAACGTCAATCATTTATAATGTCTGATGATAAGGCAGTGATGATAACTCCTTGTTTTTTTATCTAAAACTTTCACAGTTTGTTTATAGAGAATATATAATGCCGTCAATGTTGTTACACTTTCTTGAGACCAGCTTGTAGCACAATAAGATAAATGTAGAAAAATCATTGTGTGCATAAAAAGTTTTGCAGAAGTCAGAGATAATTGATGCCTAATATTCCTAAAAATCATTAAGCTTGCTCTAACACATCTTGAAACCTTTTGTATACGTTTCTTAAAATTTAAGTTTGAATCTATAATCATACCCAGGTATTTAAAATGCTTAACAATATTTATTGCTTTACCTTTAATTAAAATATCTGGCTGATGCTTATCATTTCTTTTAATAGAGAAATACATTCCCACGGTTTTACTCACATTAAGAGTAAGACATGAATGATGTAACCAATCTGAGATTTTGTTCAGTGCAGCAGTCAGTTTGATAGCAGCTTGTTCTTTTGTTTTAGCATAAGTATATGAACAAATGTTTTTGGTCATCACATTAAAACAGTTTATACATTAAAATGGATATTTATACCGTCAAAGTGCTGGAAAAAGTGTGAAGCACTTGAAAGTCCTTGGGAAGCTCAAATGAGTAGTACGCTTTAATTTTGCTTTCGTTTGCCATTTCTCAAATGCAACAGAAATGACAGAGCTTATCATGTGGCAAATGCAACCTCTACACAATTGCGGAAAGTCAGCAAGGGAAGTGTGTAAACCGCTACTACTTTTGTGTGTGCTACTGTAATCATTATGGCAGCGAACATCTTCTATTACTACTTGAATAGTTTCTTTTCAATTAATTTAATTCGAGGATATTTAGCTTTTATAACAGGTCTGGTTCTCTCCTGATGAACAGGAATTGTAGTTTGCGATTTAAAACTGCAAATTCCTCCATCGATGTCATCGGTCTCCTAACAAACTGATGATCTTAAAGGAGAACTCCGGTCAATTTTAACATTGAGCTCATTTATTTGTACATTTGGAGTGCTGTCAATACAGAGAACAACGACAAAAATCGGTGTTGCCTACACCGAGTTATTCTATTTTTAAAATTTGCACCCTGTTGACTTCAATGGGGCAATGTTTAAACCTGCTTTTAGCCTCTTTACATCCTTGAAGTGTCGTTACAAGTGCACAGCCAATGTGAGTGATTCCTTCAGCGTGAACACGGGTCAATTTTACTGCAGTAGATGTGAAAGATATTAATAAAAATGAAGTTAATTCAGCCAGCTCTCATACCTCTGTTTACATCCTGTTTTAGGTAGAAGTCCACAGCAGTCGATTGCCGAGTTCACGCGCGCGATCATAGGTAACTAAGCAACAGTGGAGACTCAGACTGTCAGCTGTCAGCCCAGCCGATGGCGGTGCTGTGTGGTGTTCTGAGAATATCAGATCTGATGGATGGATTTTGTAGTTAGTTTAGAGGAATATGAGAAAATGGTTCGAGTTTGTGCCTTTCCAAATTGCAGTAATCAAATGAAGAAATATTTGTGCTTGAGCTTTCACCGTCTACCACTGCACAACCCGGAGATTCTACAGTTGTGGTTGGTTGCACTTGGTTGCACAATACCACTGAAAACAGTCAGGTGTTTGCAATTTATTATAGAACTGTACAGTTGACATATTCTTACAATGTATTTATACAACTTTAATAGTGCAACATACATATTCAAACTTTTTCAAAATAGAACGGTGCAATTACTTTGTCTAGTTATGACAATAGGAAGTATTACTAGAAATCATAATATTACACTCAGAAGATTTCCTCTGCCTCTTTGAATCCCGTGTAAATTCCAGTGGTGGAGGGGCACTCTTGTCTGATTGCTGCTACAACACAGCTAGGCAATGTTATTCTGATGCCACGGCCAAGACGCTCTCCTCTCAGAACCCACTCTAAAATCACCCGGTAGGCCACGAGTCTGCATTGGCTGGTGAGGAAGGGCGAAATTTGGTCAGTTTACTGACGAAGTGGCGCGTCTATTTATGAAAAAAAAACAAAAACAACTGTTGTACTCACTCATTAGACAGCTGGCCATCAGGTCCGTCCGGTTTAGGTTGCTTCTTCCAATTTACTTTAGGGACAAAAAAAAAAAAGCTTCAAGAACATCCTTGTAGATCAGATGGGGAAACCTCTCTGTATGGGCGAAACAATGTCCGTTATCCAGTCCCTCCAGAAAAACGTGATTATGCGATCGCGTGATTTAATGCATTATCAGCCAAAGTCTGCATATTTATGCGGGGGCTGCATTTTTTCAAATACCCCGCACTTTCGCCGCATAAATTGCCTATTTCCGCGTGCAAAATATGCGGGGCTAGCATGATTTCATAATCCCCGCATTTTCATTGCAAAAAAAGTCATATATATTAGCAGAAAGTTGAAAAATGTTTGTTTACTTCACACAAGAGCTGCCATTTCCACCTATTGCCATGGGACCGTTTTGAAGTGACGTAATTACCCGACATGAATGTCATCAAAAAGCTGCAAACCCCGTGGAGAAACATAGATATCGGTGAAACCATGATGAAGCGCAAACCTCCATTTGCCAACAAAAATAACAGCAAAAGACGTGCAAAGTAGTTTCCCGGTGTGATGACCGATTTCAAAACACAGCATCATGAAGCTTTGAAGCGTTATGAATCAATGAGTCGATTCAGCAGTTTGAAGCATTATGAATCAATGAGTCGATTCAGCGGTTTGAAGCGTTATGAATCAATGAGTCGATTCAGCAGTTTGAAGCGTTATGAATCAATGAGTCGATTCAGTGGTTCGGATCGCCAAAGTCACGTATTTCAGCAGTTTGACGTGCGATCCGAATCATGAATCGACTCTGATTCATAGCATCATGAGGCAGTGTTTTGAAATCGTCATCACTATATAAGTCGTTATTTAGGTTTTCTTTGCGCACAATAACTATTATCGTCGCTTCACAAAGTTATTGTAGAGCCACTGTAGTGAGATGGATTTTGTAACGACGTCTTTAGTGCTTTTATGGGTCTTGAGAGTGTACATTGTGCCAATGGAGGCCTTTCTGAGCCATCGGAATTCAACTAAAATATCTTCATTTGTGTCCAACGACATGAGGGGACATCATTAATGACAGAATTTCAATTTTTGGATGAACTAACCCTTTAAGAGATTGCACTTTGTGCATTGGAAGCACTCAAATGTCTTTGTTTAGCTAGCTCTGTAAAACAGGAAGTTATTTATTCATTTTTTCAGAAGTTGTAGCCTATTCCTTTTGTAAAGTTACAGAACTTGTTTGACTCAATGTTTTGTAAATTTGAGTCATTATTAAGGTCTTCAATAAAACAAGATGAGAACTTAAATATTCCCAGCACTTTGTGATGTAGTGCTTTTTTTTTCTTTTTCATCAAACCGCAGTTTTTGCAAGTTCCCGCAATTTCATCGCATAAAATTAGATAAATATCCCGCATTTTTCATCGCATTTTTTAAGAAAACATGCCGCATAATCAAGGATTTTTGCCCGCAACAATCACAAAAAAAGCAGCATTTTTCTGGAAGGACTGGTTATCTGTGGACCCACACAGACCAGGCTGTATGAGATCCCATTCCTTACAGCACAGGCTTTCTTCCTCGGTAGTCATTGCGATACAGTATCCACAGGAGCACCACCATGTCCCTGCACGCCGTGCCCTTGAAGCAGCATCCTCTGCCTGCTCCTCTGTTTGTGCCGTTCTCTCGACATCTTGTGCCATCTTAGTCCGTATATTCAGGTTCGAACAGATAACCACGATCATCAAACTCAAAAAAATCCTCTGTGTGTTCAACATCTGATTCGGATGAACTATCCATCAGATCTTCTGGACTTCTACCTAAAACAGGATGTAAACAGAGGTATGAGCGCTGGCTGAATTAACTTCATTTTTATTAATATCCTTCACATCTACTGCAGTAAAATTGACCCGTGTTCACGCTGAAGGAATCACTCACATTGGCTGTGCACTTGTAACGACACTTCAAGGATGTAAAGAGGCTAAAAGCAGGTTTAAACATTGCCCCATTGAAGTCAACAGGGTGCAAATTTTAAAAATAGAATAACTCTGTGTAGGCAACAGTGGTGGACGAAGTACACAAACCAAGTACTTGAGTTAAAGTACAGATACACTAGGTAAAATATTACTCCAGTAAAATTAAAAGTACTCCCTTTTAATTTTTACTTGAGTAAAAGTACAAAAGTATTTGCCTTCGAATATACTTAAGTATCCAAAGTACTATCATTTATTATGGCTATAATGTCCTCATCATTTTTTTTTCACAAGTCTCTTGCTTAATCATCTCAGTTTATGTTGAAAGACTCTGTTACTCTTAGCACACTGATCTAGAATTATATTAATTATTCAGACACTGATATATGTTAAAATTATCATGATCCCAAAATCTTGAAGCTAAACAATTTCCTTTAGAACCAAATGAAATAAGACGATTCAAAAGCAGACAGATTCAATGTAAGGTTTATTGTAACAGTTTTTAGTATATAAAAACTTGAATTAATCAATTTTGTAATGTTTTCATGTATGATTGTCAGTGTTTGTGCATTAATCTTAAACTGCTTCACATGTGTATATTGTGTGTGTGTGTGTGTGTGTGTGTGTGTGTGTGTGTGTGTGTGTGTGTTAAATTTCAAAACAAATTACACAACATGTCAAGTAACATTTCTGATGAGCGCGCTAGTACAGTATGGCTCTTATGATCTAACTAAACTGGCAATATTTTTTATTCAGCTTGAGAAGGAGCTGATTCTCAAAATTTTTGGAGTCCATTCTTGCCCTCCTAGGACTGAAAATAAGCCCTGCTGTGCTGAAAAGACGTTCACAAGCTGCAGAAGCGGGTAAAGCAGTGTTGACTTGCAAAGACAACTTACAGACTGCTGGGAAGGACTTGAGAATTTCTTTATCATCAGCTTTGCTTGCCAGGTAGCCATCTAATTGCTTGATACCTTCCTGACCATGAGTAGGCTTCATGCTTGCAAAGAAGTCCTCTTCCTCAGAGGCACTGGAACCATCAGCTGGTGGTTGATAGAGTTGGGCGATGTCCCCTAAATTGGCAGTTGACGATGTTTACAGTAAAACATCGTGATGGTCGATGATATCGTCGTTTGGGGGGGGGGGGGGTAATTATGTAAATAGGTAGATAATATACTATATATATTTACATAAATACTATTTTCTACTTAAAACTATAATTTCGTTATTTTTACTAACCCAAACAATGAATCATCCGCTATAGGTTGCACGTGAGGGGAAAAAATAGGTTCCTTCCACTAAGAGTTGAGCTCTTTTTTAAAAAATTATATCTCTTTACATAAATACTATTTTCTACTCTTAAAAAATAATTTCGTTATTTTACTAACCCAGTGTTTTGTATGTGAATGCTGTTGCAACTTGCACGTGAATATTACTACAGGAGTGAAGCACAAAGCTTTTAGCCTAGAAAGGAAATAATGGTCAGATAGCACTTTTTCATTCTGCTTTGCAATCTGGATCTGGTCACTCGATTTTCCGTGAATTTTAACAATAGGCCCAGTCCATTTTATCCCAATGGACATGGACATCTCGTTTCTTTTCCTAAATCTTCACTCACGTCGCCATTTTCGCAGGGGATTATAATCGTTTCTTCCTTTCGTTTGCTTATAATTAAGTCTATTAACTATTCACATCCTTTACTGCGGTAAAGCATAAAAAACACTGAAGGACGAATACCTTTTTACTTCAAATTGTATTTAACACAGTTTGTTCTTGTTATTAAACTTGGTTAGGCGCGTCAAGAATAGCGGTCTATTTGAATAGCGCATTTCACACACACGCCGCGGTGATTTTAGTTTCGTTTTCTCTGGCAGTGAATAATCAAACATTGCCTAAATGTCTTGCCCTTGTGGAAGATAAAATCCGCTCTTCAGAACTTTTACAACAAGTGTTGCCTTGCAACATCAGGAGAAAACTTGAAGATATTCGAGAAGGTGTCTATCCAGCTCGTGTCCCACATTCCTCTCAAAGCGCAGAGCGGTATAGCCTATGACACATCTTTGCAGGGAAATAGTATGAATAAAATATTTTTCTAACTAATATTTAATTTTCTTATATTCTTGAGGTAATGATTATTTACTGAAAATCGTTTAAATGTTTTATTGGCTGTGTTGTTTCACTGACGGAAGTGCTAAAATAAACACGCATGCATATGGATGTTTCAGCCTCAAATGATTTCAAAATGTAGGCTATGCATATATCTGGCATAGACTACAGTATTTAAAATAGCATAGGCTATATGCATTAGTTACATTCTCAATTTAATTTAGAGTAATTCCTGCTAAGTTTTTAGTTTAACTAATACTATAGAAGAGATTAGTGTGTGTCGCACTCGCAACGGGGGCGTGGCATCACGATGGTCGCGCTCCATCGTGATGTCGGTCAGCCATCACGATGGACGATGATATCGTCCATCGGCACAACCCTAGTGGTTAATTCGAAGGCTCTTCCTCCAGATGGTCCTTGATGAAGTCCAGGCCTGAAATGGACACAGGTGCTAAGAATCAAACTTAATTTTATTCACACATTTCTCCAGATTAAAATATTAATAGAACTGTATTGCCTGTATTTTACAAGGTGAATTTAAAACTATCTTAAACAAATTGAGAATGTCAAGATAAATTAAGTTGGATATCTTTAAAAAATGATTTGGCTCAGTTTATTTGAATCTTTAACTAACAACACTTTTCAAAAACAAAACTAAAATAATCTTACCCAGTTTGACAACTTGTTCATCCGAAGTCCAGGATGTTTTAAATTTCGGGACAAGGATTGCAGCTGCAATAAATTCTGGCTCTACCAGAATGTCTCCAGAGCGCTGCTGCAGGCCTTCTTGGATGGCATCCACCAGAGGTTTGCAGTACCTGCAGGTAATGCGAATTCGCTCAAGTTTTGAGATGAGGAGGTTCAGAGTAGGCAGAAGCCATCCCATCTGAACATCGATTTCAGCCTGAAGAATGTTGAGGGCTTTGGCTAGGGGGCTCATGGTTCTGGCATACTCTTCCAGAAAGGCAATTTCAACTGGACTCAACCTATTACACATTCAGACAAAAACAATTAATAATTTCATGTCATTACACTTTTAAGTTTGTGTGTGTGTGTGTGTGTGTGTGGGCATGTTTTTGTGAAATATCAGGACACAAATGTGTATAATGACATGGGTATTACAAAAAGAGGGTGAAATATGAGGACGTTCCCCATGTCCTCACTTTTCAAAATGCTTATAAATCACAGAATTAGTTTTTTTCACAGAAAGTAAACTGCACAGTCTCCTGTGATGGGTAGGTTTAGGGGTAGGGTCTCTGTGTGTGTGTGTGTGTGTGTGTGTGTGTGTGTGTGTGTGTGTGTGTGTGTGTGTGTGTGTGTGTGTGTGTGTGTGTGTGTGTGTGTGTGTGTGTGTGTGTGTGTGTGTGTGTGTGTGTGTGTGTGTGTGTGTGTGTGTGTGTGTGTGTGTGTGTGTGTGTGTGTGTGTGTGTGTGTGTGTGTGTGAGTGAGTGAGATGGGTAGGTTTAGGGGCAGGGGCAGTGTAAGGGGATAGAAAATACGGTTTGTACGGTATAAAAACCATTACGCCTATGGAATGTCCCCACATTTCACAAAAACCCCCCTGTGTGTGTGTGTGTGTGTGTGTGTGTGTGTGTGTGTGTGAGTGAGATGGGTAGGTTTAGGGGCAGGGGCAGGGTAAGGGGATAGAAAATACGGTTTGTACGGTATAAAAACCATTACGCCTATGGAATGTCCCCACATTTCACAAAAACCCCCCTCTGTGTGTGTGTGTGTGTGTGTGTGTGTGTGTGTGTGTGTGTGTGTGTGTGTGTGTGTGTGTGTGTGTGTGTGTGTGTGTGTTGGTTTTGGTGTATTACAAGGACATTTCACCAGTTTACACACCAGCATTATAAGGACATTTGGGATTATAAGGACCTAGGACATGTCCTTGTAATTCAAACAGCGTGAAATCATCTCTATGAACCTCAGGAACATCCTCCTGCTTTTTTATTGAATGTCCCTTTAAGTAGGTATACCAGTTTTCTGGTGTGTTTGTGTGTATCTCATCACTCCGCCTATCGGTGGGATCTGCCACTGCTAGCGTACACACATTTACACGATAATGGGCGTTGACGGTTTGAAAATGGCGCGCGGTTGTCTGATTGGTTAAAGACGCGCAGGCGCATTATTGAGATCCTACCGGAGTGTGACCGTCATCGCGGCCCTGTCAAACAGCAGCCTAGTAGGTAAGTACATTACGTTTATATGTTTTATATAGTGATTCATATAAATTAGTCATATCTATGTGTTTGTCTGCACTTAGTTTTCGGTTGGCAGACTTTAATATATATATTTACACAGTCGAGCGCGAGTCTCATCATGGTAATGTTAACGTTACCCCGGAAACTGAATAACGCATGTATTTATTAATGAAAAGTTATAATTATTAAGAATAAGTATTAACAATTATTAATAATCTTCCCATCATTGAGGAATTCAGCTGTTTATAAAGCCTCAGATTGCCTTGAATGTGCGTTGTGACAGGATTAAATGAGCTTTATAATCATTACATATTCAAATGCATTTAAAAGCAAAAATTAATCTCATCAGGTAAAGTTAAAGTATTCTGAATGTCTGCAAATGTTAATTCGACATCTTTTGATGAAATTGTGACAGAGTATAATTATTGTAATGCAAATCTTCCCTAAAATAATCTTTGGGCAGCTTTACACTCCATTAGTCTACATTTTAAACATATTTAATAATCCAAAAGTTATGTAATAAAGTTATGTCATGTAATATTTAATGTCTGACTTTTTACTTGATCCTAGGTTAAATATAGAATTGATCTTTCTAATTATTAATATATTGACTGTTACAGTACAATTTAACCTGTCAAATTTAGCATATTAACTTAAGATAATAATTAAACACGTTTAAGGCTGGAATATCAGAATAAAAAAACAAAAAGGAATAAAAGAATATTATCTTTACTACATTTTTTGTTTTGTTAGCATAATAAAGTAATATATGGATTAAAAGTGAAAATTGATATGGATTCATTTAGAGGTACTTTCAAGCCTGCTCATGTAAAATAAGCTGTCATGTGAAACAGGAAATTAATTGTACTTATTTATAATCATCGGTCAGTCTTAATAATACAGCAGCACATAGAATAGCATTATGTTTTACTCATAATGGTGCTGATGAATTAGAAATCTTGTGCATTCAAAGAAAATAGGTTACTTTTGCATTGCGAAATAAGGTGGATAGACACTGTATGGATGTGTATCATATTATATTTATGTATTTGCTAATATTTTTATGCTGTTTTTTTATTCTGTTTAAAATACTATGCCTTTAATTCTGCAGCCAGATGAAATGGACGACGCAGACCTAAGCCTGTACGAGACGTATATCCACAGATTTAAAGGTACACCACATACATCTGTCCTGTTTTATAATGTCAGAGTACAACACAATAGTGCATTTGAAGACATGTACCATCACACGTATGTGATGAGAGCGTTCAGAGCGTCACGTGATAAACTGCCAAAGGACAAGGAGGGCTGTGCGATATATCACGATCTTAGATTGTGAACTATTATATCCACGTTCTGCCTTGTAGAGAGATCGTTGCACTTCTGGAACCTCCGTCCCACCATTCTGTCAAACATGATGCACGTTCACATAGGGCTGGACGATTAATCGAAAAGTAATCGACTAATTTAGAACCTCTAACCGACGTAATTTTGCCATTTCGGTTTTAGTCACGTGACTCTGCCCCGTCAGTCACATCAAGTGCAGTTTGCAGGCACACGGAAAGATGCAGGAGCAGTTATCTGTGTTTATAGATGCTCAGTATTACTATGGTAATTGCATGTTTTACACAGTTTATACAGGGAAGTTAATCGCCGCTCTTATATGCGCTGATACACACACACAGACGGCGCGTGTGCCCCGAAGCCAGATCACTTTCACCAGCGTCCTCACAAGCTTGTCATTTGTATTTGTTTTAAGCCCTTCCAGTTTGAACACTGAAGCGTTTTTAGACCATCAGATGCGTATTATGTTGAACTAACGCCTGATATATTGTGATACACGAACACTGAGACAGAAGCTCACACATCCCGTGAAGATCGCGCAGAGAGCAGCAGAAACGCAGTGTCAACGCCGTCCTGTGATTCATCACTAAAGTAGCTTAGATACCGTTATGGCATAGATTTGTCTACCTTTTGAAGTAAGTACAAACCACAGCTTCATAATTAATAATACGGTATGACTAATTCACACACACAATCACTGTCTCATTAATGCATTAAGATAAATGTAATGTAGGCCTGTGTGTTAATTTATCTGTATCTGATGTACAACAAGCAGAAATCTGCCCCATAGACCAGAACTGCTGAAAGTGAACCGTTTCCTTCAAGTATTTTAAAATCACAAAGAAATGCACTTTCATTAGAAAAAAAATGTCCCACCTTTAATAGTAGAAAATATTTACAGTACAAACCTTATCAGTGAACTATAAGGGCAAAAAAGGAAAGCAAAAAAAAAGAAAGCAAAAAAAAAGAAGAGCAAAATAATCGTTCATTAATCGTAATCGAGGTAAAATGTTCATTTCATCGAGATTTTTATTTTTGGTCAAATCGTTACAGCCCTACGTTCACACATGTTTTGCAGCGCAGCGATACAGTGGCATCGCAATCTTCGCCATCATGAAAGCTTATGTTTGCATGCGTTTTAAAGCCTTGCCAGATAAACTTTATATTTACACGCTGATCTAACATACACTTTTCTGAGCGTGTACACTTAAGGTGACGTTCACACTACGAGCCTTGGTGCTCTATAGACCCATTTCACATTTCCAGGTTTCTCCGAGCGGAAGTCGTCATAGTTGGGTTAAATATTATAGCTGTGAATGAGAGAATACATTAAATATTTTTTTGTGTGCCGATTTACTCAAATAGCAAAAGAAAAACGCCACAATGGTGATTTCACAACTTTCAAAAAGAGGGAAAAAATAGAGTGAGTATCATATTAGATTTATGTATTTGCAAATATTTGTATGCTTTTTTTTATTCTGTTTAAAATACTATGCCTTTAATTCTGCAGCCAGATGAAATGGACGACGCAGACCTAAGCCTGTACGAGACGCAGATCACATTAACTCAAGACCTGACGAGCCGCACCTCGAGCAGCCGAATATATCCACAGATTTAAAGGTACACCACATACATCTGTCCTGTTTTATTATGTCAGAGTACAACACAATAGTGCATTTGAAGACATGTACCATCACACGTATGTGATGAGATGTTAATTTAAAATTAAGATGTTAATTTTCACCATCACTCCCATAGACGCTGTATCAGTAACACCCTCACAGCAGCGGTAACTTGTTTTTGTCATTTTATGCAAAAGCAATAAAATACAAAGTATTAGTGTTATAAATGTATATATATTTTTAAAAATGAAATTACAAAAAACGTTGCAGGATTTACGATATTGATGACCGTTGAAACGCGTCATCACAGTCTGTGCTCAGATCAGATTTTTTAGTACAGCTATTCACATTGTTGTTTTAAATGTAGCCAATATCAGATTCCAGTGCCAATAATTAGGGGTGTAACGATTCACTCGTTTTCTCGATGCATCGATTACAAATCGATCTTGAAACATGTATTTTTGAATCGTGCTGCGTCATCCACACCTTCACAGCTCGCCTTCACAGACACACACTGTTTTCTTTACCGCCTTCACTGGATTGGGCTTGCTCTCTGTCCGTCGCTCATTGATACGTGTTAGAGCAGCCCACGTTCTCCTCAGGACGGCCACTGCCATCACATGAGCAGATGACAGCTCTCTGTACGTAGCTCATTGACACGTGTCATGCTGCGTTCACACCAAACGCGAATAGAGCGTCAATGAATGCATTCGCGCGTCCGCGGCGAATTGGACGCACGTAGAAATCGAGAGCTGGATGCGAAATTGACGCGCGTTCAAGGTACTCATAAAATATGAAATATGTCATAAAAAACCACTCTGCCTCTTTTCATTTTAATTAAAAATATATATTAAGCATTAATAGCCACACAAATGTGGTCCAGGTAACTCCTACATTATCTTCACTGCATGTATATTTAAATATCCTTAAAATATAAAGTTATGAAACTTCTCTTTGCCCTCAGTCAAAACGATTTGGCAGACAACAAATTATAGATTCATGACACCAAAGATCGCCCGTTAGATCTACACAAGATGCACCACTACAGGACATCAGAGCCAGCGGCAGACGCCAGAAGGACTGGCCGAGGAAAGGCTGATCTCGCCGGGGTTATGAGCGCTGAGCGCCCGGTGATCGCCTGGATCTCACAATTCCAAAAACACACGATTTTTTTTTTAAATAGGCGCTCTCTTTAAAAATAAACCTCAGATTTGAGCTTTAAACAACTACATTGTCACCTGAAAAAGTCTTAAAACTAAATATTGTGACACTAGTATTTTTAAATTATGCAGGGTTTCTCATCACATCACTTTACCACATGACCGCAGTGAGCAGGCTCCTGATTGGTTAGCGTGCCGCGAATTGACGCCAAAGTTCAAATTTTTCAACTCGGGCGTCAGACGCGAATTCGCTTCAAACGCTTGAATGCACAAAAGCACCATTCGCGTGTAACACGCAAGCAGATACAGATCACAAGAGCAGATGACAGCTCTCTGTCGAGACAGGAATAGTTCTGAGTCAAACCGCTCAAGCCATTGTCAACTGCAAAGTCGTCACTGCGGTCACTACTGTTGAAATAAAACGCTTTCATTGCGCGAAAACGTCACTGTTATTTTATATAAAATATAAGCTGTGCGTTTTGTCCATCAATCAGATAAAGTGGCCTCTGATAATAGCAACAGTAGACACCGGCGCACTCTTTCACAATCATCAGAAGGAGAATGACCCGTATAAAGAGAACAAAGAGGGCTTTTCTGTCTATTCCGTGAAGAAAAGTTAGTTTAGGATTAGTTAGAAAAGGGCATGATATTTTGAGTTTTAGCAGATCTTGTTCTTTTCTTGCTCCGTTTTCCTTATTTGTAATATCCGTAAAACAAGCCTTGTTCATATTTTCAAAATAAGGTTGATACAATCCACACCCTGTTTGCCAGAAGCAAGTTCACAACAGGTATTGTGTCGTTTTGTAAGATACATTAGTGTTTAAGCCAGATGAATTTTTAATATTATGTTTATTTATTGTACATCTGAAAAGTATAAAGTTGATAGAGATTTGATGTAGAGTCAAGCGCTGTGTGAACCTGAAAACACACTGCATTGTGAGGACAGACAGGTTTACTAGGACACTGTAGTGTATTAGTTATAGAGGAAACACTGGGGCATGAGTGTGTGAACCTGAAAACACACTGCATTGTGAGGACAGACAGGTTTACTAGGACACTGTAGTGTATTAGTTAAATAGGAAACACTGGGGCATGAGTGTGTGAACCTGAAAACACACTGCATTGTGAGGACAGACAGGTTTACTAGGACACTGTAGTGTATTAGTTATAGAGGAAACACTGGGACATGAGTGTGTGAACCTGAAAACACACTGTATTGTGAGGACAGACAGGTTTACTAGGACACTGTAGTGTATTAGTTATAGAGGAAACACTGGGGCATGAGTGTGTGAACCTGAAAACACACTGTATTGTGAGGACAGACAGGTTTACTAGGACACTGTAGTGTATTAGTTATAGAGGAAACACTGGGGCATGAGTGTGTGAACCTGAAAACACACTGTATTGTGAGGACAGACAGGTTTACTAGGACACTGTAGTGTATTAGTTATAGAGGAAACACTGGGGCATGAGTGTGTGAACCTGAAAACACACTGCATTGTGAGGACAGACAGGTTTACTAGGACACTGTAGTGTATTAGTTATAGAGGAAACACTGGGACATGAGTGTGTGAACCTGAAAACACACTGCATTGTGAGGACAGACAGGTTTACTAGGACACTGTAGTGTATTAGTTAAAGAGGAAACACTGGGGCATGAGTGTGTGAAACTGAAAACACACTGCATTATGAGGACAGACAGGTTTACTAGGACACTGTAGTGTATTAGTTAAATAGGAAACACACGACATGTGTGTGAACCTGAAAACACACTGCATTGTGAGGACAGACAGGTTTACTAGGACACTGTAGTGTATTAGTTATAGAGGAAACACTGGGGCATGAGTGTGTGAACCTGAAAACACACTGTATTGTGAGGACAGACAGGTTTACTAGGACACTGTAGTGTATTAGTTATATAGGGAACAGAATGCCTTCAGAGTAACCCATGTTTATTCAGTTTGTTTCCAAAAACTACATGTCTAGGTTTAGTCTTATTTTGCAGCTTCTTGAGCTCCAGCGAGTGTCTTACAGCCGTGTTTCTTTTCATCCTCTCCTTTACAGATGAACACAGATGTTGCCTCCACTGAGATATTTAAACCCTGTTTGCCAGAAGCAAGTTCAGAACAGGTATTGTCGTTTTGTAAGATACATTAGTGTTTAAGCCAGTTTGTTTTTTAATATTTTATTTAGTACAGTATCTGAGCACTGGACTTTTGGTTAAATTTTGCAATTAATCCGCAAATCACATGTTCTGAACTGTGGGTCATTTATCAACAGTGCGTAGAAAAGGTTCTATATTTTGTCCTACGAATGAAATTTAGAATGGGCCTAAGTACAATAAAATCTGTATTTATCAAACATGCGCACCACAGTTCTTACGCACATGAGTAAGCACTCAATGTTGATAAATCCCACATGTGCAATTCTTGTTCACGGTCATAAGCATTCGGAAACGCCTCCAATCAACCATATATGGGGACAACACTCCCTTTAAAAATCACATGATTGTGTTTTTTCCTCACTGCAATTGTGGCGAAGAAGAGGAACTTCACAAACACAGAAGGAGTTGCACAACGACGTTTAACAACAACAAATTTGCATCACAAATGATTTGCATGTTAACAGAATGAAACCCTTTTCTATTTACATCATCAAATTCATTGGTGATGGGGCTTTTATGGCGATAGCATGAAAGCCCCATTTTATTCCAGCTTGTTGAGGATTTCGGTAAGGGAACTGGATGTAGGTTGGGTCCAAGGAAATAAATTACATTTGTCACAGCTGTCTTTTATAGGGTTTGACAAAAATTACACATCTTGTTTAAAACTACAAAAATGAGACATTGAGTGTTTTATAATGAAAGGAAACAGGACATATGTGATCTGCTTAATGCAAACTGTCTTAAATGCTTTTTATGTGTAGTGTCGCTGTTCTAGCACTAGATTCTCAGCGTAAGCGTGCTCAGAGATGTGCTTATATTTACACACTTTTCTACGTCCAAGTTCAAGTTGTTAGATCCCACACTTTGCGTGAAACTGTTCTTTTACGCACTCACTACGCACAGATCTGTGTACGCACCGTTGATAAATGAGGGCCCTGGTCTGTGCGATCACAGGTCACTGCAGTGTGACTATGACAGATGATTGTCAAACCCAGTTTGAATGCAGTGATTGGATAACATTATACTGTAGAAAAAAATTGTCTATTCTTATGATTCCTGAAATAATGAAATTATGCTGCAAATATTACTAATAAAATGTAATAATTTATTTAAATGTTACACATCAATCTTTTTATTTTTATCTGACTGTCAGCTAATAAATGTGTGCTGATGGTTCGAGTACTGTTGTTTGACATCGGGCAGCTCATGATCCTGTGTTTTCAGCTGCGTTCACAGTAAATGAGCTGTTCTGAGACACTGTATCATGAGCTGCACGTGTGTAAATAAACTCAGCGCTGCGTAGGGCTGGCCGATAAAACGATAACGATATGTATCACGATAGACACGTAACCGATATCAATAAAAATGCGTTCGAGGTTGAGAAGCAAGTTTGGTTGCATGAACAAAGGCACTCGCTCTCTGGTAACCTAGCAACGTAGGGCGTGCCCTGCTAACAGCCAATCATGTAACAGTATCCTGTCTGGTTGCGGCATATCGTTGTCTCGTGTTGGACTCTTCAGTAACAGAACCGGCGGGGAGTGATAAGTGGAAAATGAGTGCCGTGGCGAGCGAGGAAATTGTTGATAAAACAGGAGAACAAGTCAGCTCGCTAGTATGGCAGTTTTTTAGATTTTATAAGTCTGAACATTTTTTAAATATTAAACATTTCACACTGCAATGCTTTCTTGTTTTTAGTGATGGAAGTGCTGAACATCGTGGGAACATCGACTGATATGAAGAAAAAGCAGAAGTGGCTGCTGTGATTGGGCATTTTGTTTCATCTGACATGCATTAACTGTAGTTGATGTTTCAGATATCTGCATCTGTGGCAAGATAACCAAAATGTATTGCTGTTCACATTGACTGTTTTAAAGCTCTTCAAAATATTAAATTCAAAACATTAACATGGTTAAAACTTGTGACTTTATTTTAATAACTTGCTCAACTGCTTATTTGCCACCTCGCAGAAGCCTCTTTAATGAAGGGGAGGTATTGTTTCTTTAGAACCCGCGAGGATGTTTCAGTAAAACTTGCAAAGACGATCCAGAGGCAGTCATGCTTCTAATCCAACCACTGTAGCACTACTACATTATCACTCTAATGGTTTGAATATTTCAAAGGGTTAATTCACCCAAAAATATATTTTACTCTCCCTCATGTCGTTCCAAACCCATAAGACTTTCATTCATCTTTAGCACACAAATGAAGATATGTTTTATGAAATCTGAGAGATTTCTGTCCTTCCATTGAAAGTCTGTTCAACCAAAACTCTGAGGCTTCAAAACGTTCATAAAGAGATGGTCAAATAAATCCATATGAATGGAGGGGGTTAATCCAGTCTTCTGATGAGACACCAGGGGTGTCTAAAGTCGGTCCTGGAGGGCCACTGTCCTGTCCTGCAGAGTACAGCTCCAACCCCTATCAAACACAGCTAAATCAGCTCATCAAGGCATACAGAAGCTTCCGGGCAGGAGTGTTGAGGCAAGATGGAGCTGAACTCTGCAGGACAGTGGCCCTCCAGGACCGAGTTTGGACACCCCTGCTCTGTGCTAAAGCAGCTGTAGCTGGTGTCATCTCCTCATTCTGACATTAAAGGCTTCACTTTCAGTCGAGCATGGTATGATCACTATACATGACTCCCAGTGTAATCAACAAAGATTCCCAGACTGCACGTGTGGCAGCGGCAGAAGGCATGCTTCATGACACTACACTCTGTGATGTTGGTATGGGTGCAGTCTTCTCTTTTCTCTCTGTAAAGATTTGATAGTGCGCTGGTTATGTGACCCATTAGCTGGACATGTTTGTGATGGGGAGCACTATTACTACTGTCAGTGAGAGTAACCCAGCTGCTAACTCGGCAGGGAGTGACCCAAAACCTAGTCGTCATAGTGAAAACCACCCAACAAAAAGGACTGAACCCAGCATACAGGTGCTGGTCATATATAATTAGAATATCATCAAAAAGTTTATTTATTTCACTAATTACATTCAAAAAGTGAAACTTGTCTATTATATTCATTAATTACACACAGACTGATATATTTCAAATAAATCCCAAATTCGGTATCTCAGAAAATTTGAATATTACTTAAGACCAATACAAATCTCGGCCAACTGAAAAGTATGAACATGAAAAGTATGAGCATGTCCAGCACTCAATCCTTAGCTGAGGCTGGTTTTGCCTGAATTACTGCAGCAATGCGGCGTGGCATGAGGAGATCAGTCTGTGGCACTGCTCAGGTGTTATGAGAGCCCAGGTTGCTCTGATAGTGGCCTTCAGCTCTTCTACATTGTTGGGTCTGGCATATCGCATCTTCCTCTTCACAATACCCCAGAGATGTTCTATGGGGTTAAGGTCAGGTGAGTTTGCTGGCCAATTAAGAACAGGGAGACCATGGTTCTTAAACCAGGTACTGGTTGCTTTGGCACTGTGTGCTGGTCCCAGTCCTGCTGGAAAATGAAATCCGCATCTCCATAAAAGTTGGTCAGCAGCAGGAAGCATGAAGTGCTCTAAAACGTCCTGGTATACGGCTGCGTTGACCTTTGACCTCAGAAAACACAGTGGACCAACACCAGCAGATGACATGGCACCCAAACCATCACTGACTGTGGAAACTTTACACTGGACCTCAAGCAACGTGGCTTGTGTGCCTCTCCTCTCTTCCTCCAGACTCTGGGACCCTGATTGACTTCATCAGAGAACATAACTTTGGCCACTCAGCAGCTCCAGTCCTTTTTGTCTTTAGCCCAGGCGAGACGCTTCTGACGCTGTCTGTTGGTCAAGAGTGCGACAGCTGAAACCCATGTCTTGCATACGTCTGGTTCTTGAAGCACTGACTCCAGCTCCAGTCCACTCTTTGTGAATCTCCCCCACATTTTTGAATGGGTTTTGTTTCACAATCCTCTCCAGGGTGTGGTTATCCCTATTGCTTGTACACTTTTTTCTAGCACATCTTTTCCTTCCCTTCGCCTCTCTATTAATGTGCTTGGACACAGAGCTCTGAGAACAGCCAGCCTCTTTTGCAATGACCTTTTGTGTCTGGCCCTCCTTGTGTGTCAATGGTTGTCTTCTGGACAGCTGTCAGGTCAGCTTCTTCCCCATGATTGTGTGGCCTACAGAACTAGACTGAGAGACCATTTAAAGGCCTTTGCAGGTGTTTTGAGTTCATCAGCTGATTAGAGTGTGTCTTCAATATTCAACCTTTTCACAATATTCTAATTTTCTGAGATTCTGAATTTGGGATTTCCCTTAGTTGTCAGTTATAATCATCAACATTAAAAGAAATAAACATTTGAAATATATCAGTCTGTGTGTAATGAATGAATAAAATATACACGTTTCACATTTTGAATGGAATTAGTGAAATAAATAAACTTTTTGATGATATTCTAATTATATGACCAGCACTTTATAATATAATCCAAACAATAAACCTTAAAGCTAAAGGTCTGTTTTGGTTTCATGGGTGATATCAGAGTACAAACCTTTCTGGCTTCGTTTTTGTGTAGTGATAATTAACGTTCATGTCAAAGACATCTCACAGTCCCAGTAAACCCATCTGTCTTTGCAGTGCAGTGTGTAGTCATGTTTCGTTGTATATGCTAATGAACTGTGAGGTCATTGTGACATCACATAGTCCTTGTAAACCCTTTGTCCTCATAATCCTGGTTTTTGTCTTCTAGGACACACGTCCTTGTAAGTCAGCAAAAAATCAGGGTGCCATGTATCATGTTTTATAAAGTTTAAATAAATAATAAAGTTTGTGTTTTGAACCCAGGATTTTTTTAAAGCATTTCCATTTTTATTTGAAAGCTCTAGCATTAAAGGAAGTCATAGTCCCCCTAAACCACCTTTTTTTCTGGTTTGAAGAAATTGTCCTTATAAGTCATGCTAACCTGTATGTGTGTGTGTGTGTGTGTGTGTGTGTGTGTGTGTGTGTGTGCGTGTGTGCGCGCAAGAGAGAGATAGAGGGAGAGATAGGGGCATGTCATTTTACAGTATCTACTGTTTCCCTGCTGTATCTACTCCTATCAGATCCTTGAGGATTAAAGCAACTACTCAAAGTAATGTGTTTAAAAACAGTTTTAGTATTAACATTATTTGGAAGATGAATATAAAAAATAAGAAATAAAAAACAGCACTTACATTGGCAACTTGAGTGAAGTGCAGACAGTCCTGATAGCCCCTTCACCCTGATCTTTGATGATTCGCAGCACTCTCTCAACGGCAAGAAATAAGGAATTCCACCTTGTTGCGTTGGGGCGGATCAGCTGAATTTTGCACACATCTTCTATAATCTCTACTGCAGCCGCAGATCTGCCACTCTTGTTCCATAATGCATGACACTTTGCGAAGGCTGACCGGGACAGCTTCTTGTAGGCTTCGATTGAACAGGCTTTGGCTGCATCCACTGTGGAAATCAAATTTAATAAGTGGCAGGCACAACGGTGATGTTTTGGAAGTTGGAATTGTAGGCCATCATCCTCGTCTAGAACAGCTGTGATGTCTACAAAGTCCACCTCGACACCATCCGCATCCTCATCGTCACACATCTCATCATTTATCTCATCTTCAGCTTCATCTTCAGCAGAGTTGTTGTTCTCATCTTGCTCTCCAAATATACGGAATGCCTTTAAAAAATTTGACCCGTTGTCCGTAGTAGTTCGAACAACCTTGTTCTGTATGCCAAATTCAGAATGTATGTCATTTAGTGCACAAGCCAAAACATCAAAAGTGTGTGGGCCTTTGAGCTGCCTGCATGCTAGTGCTACTGACGACCTCTCCAAACTGTTAGGATCCACCCAGTGGGCAGTGACACCGATGAAACCTCTTCTCCTTGAACTCCAACAATCTGTTGTCGTTGCTATGTAATCTATGCCTGACATTGCCTTTTTCACATTAGTCTTCATCTCAAGCGCTGCATCATCCATCTTACGACGTAAAGTGGTCCTTGACATTAGAGTGTTATTAGGCTGGAGATCGTGCAATAAAGTTTTAAATGATGGCTGTTCCACCACACTAAATGGTTGGAGACTCTGGGTCACAAAATTCAACACTGCTCGATCCACAGTCTTCTGTGTGACTAGTTTAGTTTCTCCCAGCTTTAGCTGTCTAGAGGTTGAAGGAGCCTCCTCACTCTCCATTTTTCTTTTCCTTGGCGCTGTTAAGGCAATATATTGCTGCAAGTGGCTACCATGCTTTCTCTGCAAAAAGAAAATATTCAAAAAAATAACTAACGTTACATATCTAGAGATTAGTCTTCCTCCCCTTGACAAATAAAATAATCATTTAATATGCTTTTTGCATGTCATAGATGTAATTGATTTCAATAAATCTAGTGAAATGTTTACAAATTAGGCTTAACGTAGATCAAAACGGAGGTCCAGACATGACATGCACACAAAAAAAGCTAAATCGTACGCACAATTTACTCATTTGTTCCCTCGAGTTTCAAAATCATGCACATGATTTATAAATCGAGGGAGAGAAATAGTAATTTGTGCGCACGTTTTAGTAAATCAATCGGGGGAAAACACAGTAATATTGAATCGTGCTCAATATTTTTTTTTCTTGCATGTCATGTGCGGGGCTCTGGAAGCTGAACTTTTGAAAATCACGTTTATAAGCAAAGCAGCACCACTACACCGGTCAACCGTTTAGCATCATAAGCTGCATGCAAAACTAGTCAAAATGTTATTTATATTCTACCAAAAAGTGTCATTTCACAATATCGGATCACTCGATCAGTTTCAAATACTACAAACGTTGGTGAAACAGCTAACGTTAACTTAACTAAAACACAATGGTGAGAGCTACTGTTAGATTAGATTACTCAATTAAAAATGACCAAAAGAATGAAAATGGCTTACCTCAACGTGTTTCCTAAGATTGGAAGGAGAATTCCAGTAAGAAGAAATTTTACAGTCCCGAGGCAGGCAAAGAAGGCAGTTGAAAATGAAGGACTCTTTCTTCTTTTCAACGACTTCAAAAAAAACCTGCAAATAAGGCCACGGATGTTGTGGAATTGGCACTTTAGATTCAGGAGTTTGTGATTCTTCCATCTTAATGAAGAGTGAAGACAATCGGCACTCGCAAAATGTTATGCAGTTGCACTGACGCACTAAGTAAGCGGTAACCAGAGTTACCAGACCAAGTTCAAAACAGAGCGCGCGCTGTACCCTGATTGGTGGCTTGCCGCGTGCTTGACCTCTTCAGTTTTTTTTAATCCACTCATAAATAAAAAGGAACGACTGATTTCGCAAAATGTAGTTGAGTAAAAAGTAAGATATTTGACTTTGAAATGTAGTGAAGTTAAAGTAAAAAGTATCCCCAAATGGAAATACTTCAGTAAAGTACAGATACTCGAAAAAACTACTTAATTACAGTAACGAATTACATTTACTTCGTTACTGTCCACCACTGGTAGGCAACACCGATTTTTGTCGTTGTTCTCTGTATTGACAGCACTCCAAATGTACAAATAAATGAGCTCAATGTTAAAATTGACTGGAGTTCTCCTTTAACCAGATAAATAAGGGAGTCTTACACCCGTTTCACACACACTGTGTATGCGGTGCATCACGCGCTGTTGTGCTTTCACATGTGCTGCGTTGGCGCTGCGCAACTGATCCGCTGTTCTATACCACAAACACAGCATTTATTCAAATCTAATAGTTGTTACTGAAAATGCATTGCAATTCTCTTTGCAATTCTCTTCTGTTTACACTTTCATAGATGTCACGTTTTAACGTTCTACATTGAAACATTTTATTCAATCCATTACTTTATATTTCAATAGCCTAGTATTTTAGAGTTAGCACAAGTGGCAAAACATTTAAACAGGTTATAGCCTAAAATCACAAACATTTTAAATTTGAAACTTACAATAGGCTATACAAAAGCCGACTCTTGTCTTTTCTTTCATTTTAAAACCCTTTTAAAAGAAATCCTGCAGGTCATAAAGAACTTTGTTTTTCCACCTCCAAGACAGGACGAGTGCTATCCATTATGTCACATTTGTTTATCCTAAATGCCAGGTAAGGTGACGTTTCCTTGCTTTACCCGAGATAAAAAAAAGTGTTGTCTTTGAAACCGTATTTTCCACACTATAAGGCGCACTTAAAAGCCTTTAATTTTCTCAAAAAACGACAGTGCACCTTATAATCCGGAGCGCTTTATATATGGATCAAGGCGCTCTGTCAAAATGTTTCAATATGAAAAACCAATAAAAACAATTTAATAATAATAATAATAATAAATATAGCTGCAAGCAGCCATTTTCGGGGCCAAGCGCAAAGCAGAAGACAAGACATGCCAAAATGGCTGGCAATGTCAGATCAACTGCAGCAATGAGCAATTAAAGACCTATTAAGGTGATTTTAGGCAAAATAGCCGTAAAATGATACAGTCAATAACAAGCGCAAAGAAGAAGACAAGACATGCCAAAATGGCTGGCAGTGTCAGATCAGCTGCAGCAATGAGCAATTAAAGACCTATTAAGGTGATTTTAGGCAAAATAGCTGTAAAATGATAACTACAGTCAATAATAATGATTTATGGATTTATCACTTTCAACCAATAGGTGGCACAGTTACGAAATTGATGTGGTGTAGTCAGAATAAGGGAACAAGGACACTTGCAAAGATTGGTGTCAATATATCAAAGCAGGGTGTCAATATAGTGTCAATATGTCATTGCAGTGATCTAGCCTCAAGAGGCCTTTTCATTATAAGTATGGACCACATGGTGGTGCTGTTTTTAAACCTTTTAAGTACCTTAAAGGCATGGTGCTGATGGCACATACCAAGTTTCGTAATGATACAACAATTAATTTGTAAAGTATAGAATTGTATATCATAATACTGCATTGTAGTCAATGGGAATTTCATGTTTTGTTCTATTATAGTGCCACCAAGAGGCACAATGATACCATTTTTGTATGTGTCCTCGGAGTGAGCCCATACATGTGTGTGTCAATTTTGGTGAAAATATCTAATTTCGTTTTGGAGTTACAGATATTTATATGAAAAATCACATGAAAAATGACTGACACCTGACTTTGATTGGATTTTACACCCCCTTGCTATCAATATTTTGACATTTGGGAAATAGCGTTTTGCTATCGACCTATGTTTCCGAACTTCTGACGCTGGTTTCGTCTCGATCAGACTAGCGGTTTCGAAGATATCAGCTAACGTTTTTTAAGAGCTAAATTGAAACGCTGCACAAACCATAGATCGAAACCTGGCAAATCTGGTATTGTTGGACTCGGCAAGGATTCAGGAGAGAAAAAAAAGTTACTCCCATGAACACAAGTCAAGTTCACCCAAAGTTATAAGAATTTGAAAAGAAAAATTATCCACTTGGTGACGCTGTTTCGAAACTTCTTGGGCTCATTCAGGACATAGTGCTGATGACCCAAGCCGAGTTTCGTAACAATCCGTTCATGTGTTCATAAAATACAGCATTTTAGCACATAAGTCAAAATGGCCGACAGTCAAAATGGCCGATATGGTAAAATTGGATATCAGACGACTCAGCATGCCGCCCTGAATCTAACGAGACAAAATCTTTTGGACAAAAAGTTCAAAAGTTATTAACAAAAATAGCCATTTTTAATATCTCAGGACCAGTAGGTGGCGCTGCGCCGAAACGCTGCATGTTGCCTCAGGTCATGCTTATGATGACTTGTACCAAGTTTGGTTTGAATGCGATAAAGCGTTGTGGAGATATAGCCTTAAGTGTATTTTTACAACGCTACGGAAAATTTGTTCGCTCGTTTATCAAAAATTATTTAACGAATCAACTTGAATTCCATGTTTTTTTTTCAGCATGGTCTGAAGATAATCTGGTTCAATTTTCGTGCAAATCGGATAAACCGTCTCAGACGAGTTCGCAAAAGTAGGTTTTTCAGAAAATTCAAAATGGCGGGAAAATTTCAAATTTTCATGACATCGATTTGCAATCGAATCGACTTGAGCCAAGGAATCAGAGGAAAAAAGAATTTTGTTTCTAGCCCTTATGGTTCAAAAGTTATCATCACAAACATTAGTGCAACTTTGGACAGGTGGTGGCGCTAGAGGTATTGAGTTAGAGACTCCAAATTTGCTCTGTTGACACTTCAAACTGTCCTCTATGAGTGTGCCAAATTTCATAACTTTTTACCATACGGTTCTATGGGCTGCCATTGACTTCGTGGCGGAAGAAGAAGAAGAAGAAGATGAATAATAAATATAGCTGCAAGCAGCAATACCGGGGCCAAGCGCAAAGAAGAAGACAAGACATGCCAAAATGGCTGGCAGTGTCAGATCAACAGGAGCAATGAGCAATTAATCACGTTTTAAGATGATTTGAAGCAAAAGGCTGAAAATGCATTGTAGTCTGAGAGTGTCAGACCAACTGCAACAATTAACAATTATACAGTTTAAGAAGATTAGGCAAAATGGCTGAAATATCATATATTGAGTCACTGATAATGTAAGTTAATGGTTTATCACTTTTGACCAATAGGTGGCACAGATACGAAATTGATGTGGTGTGGTCAGAATAAGGGAACAATGACACATGCAAAGTTTGATGCCAATATGTCAAAGCATTGCAGAGATACAGCCTCAAGAGTCATTTTGGCATAATGGCTCAACTTCGTCGTTGCGGTTTACAAAAACGGTTTCATCTATTGATGCAAAATCCCTAACTTTTTGTTGACACAGTCTGAAGATGATACGATTCGATTTTGGTGGAAATTGGACAAACGGTCTAGGATGAGTTTGAAAAAGTAGGTTTTGATCAAATAAGAACATTGAGGACAGGATGTTTGACCAAATATGGAAAAAATAGTATCTCTGTTCTCGGCATGAGCCAATGACTGTATTATGACCAGTTTCATTAAACTAGGCTAATTTAATCAAAAGTTATTAGCATGTTTGTAAATTTTGTTATAACCTCTGACCACAAGGTGGCACTGCCCCAAAACGTTTTGAGTACCTTCAAAGCATGGTGCGGAAGATATGATTTTTGGACAAACAGTTCAAAAGTTATAAGCAAAAACAGCCATTTTTTGTATCTCCGGACCAGTAGGTGGCGCTGCGCCGAAACACTGCATGTTGCCTCAAGTCATGCTTGTGATGACATGTACCAAGTTTGGATTGAATACGATAAAGCATTGTAGAGATATAGCCTTATGAGTGTTTTTGCAACCGCTACGTAAAATTTGTGTGCACGTTTATCAAAAACGATTTGACGAATCAACTTGATTTGCAAGATTTTTTGTCAGCATGGTCTGAAGATGATCTGGTTCAATTTTCGTGCAAATCGGACAAACCGTCTAGGACGAGTTCGCAAAAGTAGGTTTTTTGGAAAATTAAATATGGCGGGGAAATTATCATAACCGAAAATGACGTCATAGGATGCAATTGAATCGGCATGAGCCAATGAATGTATTATGACCAGTTTCATTATACTAAGCTAATTAAATCAAAAGTTATTAGCATTTTTGTCAAGTTTGTTATAACTTTTGACCACAAGGTGGCACTGCCCCAAAACTTTTTGAGTACCTTCAGGGCATGGAGTGGAAGTCACATACCGAGTTTAGTAACAATACACTAATGCATTTGTAAAATATAGCATTTTAGCACATAATTCAAAATGGCCGACAGCCAAAATGGGCGATATGGTAAAATTGAATATCAGACGACTCGGCATGCCGTCCTGAATCTAACGAGACCACTTTTATGATTTTTGGACAAACGGTTCAAAAGTTATAAGCAAAAACAGCCATTTTTTGTATCTCCGGACCAGTAGGTGGCGCTGCGCCGAAACACTGCATGTTGCCTCAAGTCATGCTTGTGATGACTTGTACCAAGTTTGGTTTGAATACGATAAAGCGTTGCGGAGATATTGCCTTAAGAGTGCTTTTGCAACCGCTACATAAAATTTGTTTGCGCGTTTATCGCAAATGATTTGACGAATCAACTTGATTTGCAAGATTTTTTGTCAGCATGGTCTGAAGATGATCTGGTTCAATTTTCGTGCAAATCGGATGAACCGTCTAGGACGAGTTCGCAAAAGTAGGTTTTTCGGTTAATTAAAAATGGCGGGAAAATTATTATGACGGAAAATGACGTCATAGGGTGCAATCGAAATGTCTTGAGCCAAGGAATCAGAGGAAAAAAGAATTTCGTTTCTAGCCCTTATGGTTCAAAAGTTATTAGCATAAACATGAGTCTAATTTTGGACTGATGGTGGCGCTAGAGGGATTGAGTTAGAGACTCAAAATTTGCTATGGTGACATTTCAGACTGTCCTCTATTAGTGTGCCAAATTTCATAACTTTTTACCATACGGTTCTATGGGCTGCCATAGACTTCGTGGCGGAAGAAGAAGAAGATGAATAATAAATATAGCTGCAAGCAGCAATACCGGGGCCAAGCGCAAAGAAGAAGACAAGACATGCCAAAATGGCTGGCAGTGTCAGATCAACTGGAGCAATGAGCAATTAATCACGTTTTAAGATGATTTTAAGCAAAAGGCTGAAAATGCATTGTAGTCTGAGAGTGTCAGACCAACTGCAACAATTAACAATTATACAGTTTAACAAGATTAGGCAAAATGGCTGAAATATCATATATTGAGTCACTGATAATGTAAGTTAATGGTTTATCACTTTTGACCAATACTTTGACCAGTTACGAAATGTATGTGGTGTGGTCAGAATAAGGGAACAATGACACATGCAAAGTTTGATGCCAATATGTCAAAGCATTGCAGAGATACAGCCTCAAGAGTAATTTTGGCATAATGGCTCAACTTCGTCACTGCGGTTTACAAAAATGGTTTCATCTATTGATGCAAAATCCATAACTTTTTGTTGACACAGTCTGAAGATGATACGATTCGATTTTGGTGGAAATTGGACAAACGGTCTAGGATGAGTTTGAAAAAGTAGGTTTTGATCAAATAAGAACATTGAGGACAGGATGTTTGACCAAATATGGAAAAATTAGTATCTCTGTTCTCGGCATGAGCCAATGACTGTATTATGACCAGTTTCATTAAACTAGGCTAATTTAATCAAAAGTTATTAGCATGTTTGTAAATTTTGTTATAACCTCTGACCACAAGGTGGCACTGCCCCAAAACGTTTTGAGTACCTTCAAAGCATGGTGCGGAAGACATGATTTTTGGACAAACAGTTCAAAAGTTATAAGCAAAAATAGCCATTTTTTGTATCTCCGGACCAGTAGGTGGCGCTGCGCCGAAACGCTGCATGTTGCTTCAGGTCATGCTTGTGGTGACATATACCAAGATTGGTTTGAATACGATAAAGCGTTGTGGAGATATAGGCTTATGAGTGTTTTTGCAACCGCTACGCAAATTTTGTGTGCGCGTTTATCGAAAACGATTTGACAAATCAACTTGATTTGCAAGATTTTTTGTCAGCATGGTCTGAAGATGATCTGGTTCAATTTTCGTGCAAATCGGACAAACCGTCTAGGACGAGTTCGTAAAAGTAGGTTTTTTGGAAAATTAAAAATGGCGAGGAAATTATCATGACCAAAAATGACATCATAGGTTGCAATTAAATCGGCATGAGCCAATGACTCTATTATGACCAGTTTCAATATACTAGGCTAATTTAATCAAAAGTTATTAGCATTTTTGTCAAGTTTGTTATATCTTTTGACCACAAGGTGGCACTGCCCTAAAACTTTTTGAGTACCTTCAGGGCATAGCAAGGAAGTCACATACCGAGTTTAGTAACAATATACTAATGCATTTGTAAAATATAGCATTTTTTGACAAAATTCAAAATGGCCGACAGCCAAAATGGCCGATATGGTAAAATTGAATATCAGACGACTCGGCATGCCGTCCTGAATGTATCGAGACCACTTTTATGATTTTTGGACAAACAGTTCAGAAGTTATAAGCAAAAATAGCAATTTTTCGTATCTCCGGACCAGTAGGTGGCGCTGCGCCGAAGCGCTGTATGTTGCCTCAAGTCATGCTTGTGATGACATGTACCAAGTTTGGTTTGAATACGATAAAGCGTTGCGGAGATATTGCCTTAAGAGTGTTTTTGCAACCACTACGTAAAATTTGTTTGCGCGTTTATCGCAAATGATTTGACGAATCAACTTGATTTGCAAGATTTTTTGTCAGCATGGTCTGAAGATGATCTGGTTCAATTTTCGTGCAAATCGGATGAACCGTCTAGGACGAGTTCGTAAAAGTAGGTTTTTCGGAAAATTCAAAATGGCGGGAAAATTTTTATGACGGAAAATGACGTCATAGGGTGCAATGGAATCGTCTTGAGCCAAGGAATCAGAGGAAAAAAGAATTTTGTTTCTAGCCCTTATGGTTCAAAAGTTATTAGCATAAACATGAGTAAAATTTTGGACTGATGGTGGCGCTAGAGGGATTGAGTTTGAGACTCCAAATTTGCTACGGTGACATTTCAGACTGTCCTCTATTAGTGTGCCAAATTTCACAACTTTTTACCATACGGTTCTATGGGCTGCCATTGACTTCGTGGCGGAAGAAGAAGAAGAAGATGAATAATAAATATAGCTGCAAGCAGCAATACCGGGGCCAAGCGCAAAGAAGAAGACAAGACATGCCAAAATGGCTGGCAGTGTCAGATCAACTGGAGCAATGAGCAATTAATCACGTTTTAAGATGATTTTAGGCAAAAGGCTGAAAAACGCATTGTAGTCTGAGAGTGTCAGACCAACTGCAACAATTAACAATTATACAGTTTAAGAAGATTAGGCAAAATGGCTGAAATATCATATATTGAGTCACTGATAATGTAAGTTAATGGTTTATCACTTTTGACCAATAGGTGGCACAGATACGAAATTGATGTGGTGTGGTCAGAATAAGGGAACAATGACACATGCAAAGTTTGATGCCAATATGTCAAAGCATTGCAGAGATACAGCCTCAAGAGTCATTTTGGCATAATGGCTCAACTTCGTCACTGCGGTTTACAAAAACGGTTTCATCTATTGATGCAAAATCCCTAACTTTTTGTTGACACAGTCTGAAGATGATACGATTCGATTTTGGTGGAAATTGGACAAACGGTCTAGGATGAGTTTGAAAAAGTAGGTTTTGATCAAATAAGAACATTGAGGACAGGATGTTTGACCAAATATGGAAAAATTAGTATCTCTGTTCTCGGCATGAGCCAATGACTGTATTATGACCAGTTTCATTAAACTAGGCTAATTTAATCAAAAGTTATTAGCATGTTTGTAAATTTTGTTATAACCTCTGACCACAAGGTGGCACTGCCCCAAAACGTTTTGAGTACCTTCAAAGCATGGTGCGGAAGACATGATTTTTGGACAAACAGTTCAAAAGTTATAAGCAAAAATAGCCATTTTTTGTATCTCCGGACCAGTAGGTGGCGCTGCGCCGAAACGCTGCATGTTGCTTCAGGTCATGCTTGTGATGACATATACCAAGATTGGTTTGAATACGATAAAGCGTTGTGGAGATATAGGCTTATGAGTGTTTTTGCAACCGCTACGCAAAATTTGTGTGCGCGTTTATCGAAAACGATTTGACAAATCAACTTGATTTGCAAGATTTTTTGTCAGCATGGTCTGAAGATGATCTGGTTCAATTTTCGTGCAAATCGGACAAACCGTCTAGGACGAGTTCGTAAAAGTAGTTTTTTTGGAAAATTAAAAATGGCGGGGAAATTATCATGATCGAAAATGACATCATAGGTTGCAATTGAATCGGCATGAGCCAATGACTCTATTATGACCAGTTTCAATATACTAGGCTAATTTATTCAAAAGTTATTAGCATTTTTGTCAAGTTTGTTATATCTTTTGACCACAAGGTGGCACTGCCCTAAAACTTTTTGAGTACCTTCAGGGCATAGCAAGGAAGTCACATACCGAGTTTAGTAACAATATACTAATGCATTTGTAAAATATAGCATTTTTTGACAAAATTCAAAATGGCCGACAGCCAAAATGGCCGATATGGTAAAATTGAATATCAGACGACTCGGCATGCCGTCCTGAATGTAACGAGACCACTTTTATGATTTTTGGACAAACAGTTCAGAAGTTATAAGCAAAAATAGCAATTTTTCGTATCTCCGGACCAGTAGGTGGCGCTGCGCCGAAACGCTGTATGTTGCCTCAAGTCATGCTTGTGATGACATGTACCAAGTTTGGTTTGAATACGATAAAGCGTTGCGAAGATATTGCCTTAAGAGTGTTTTTGCAACCGCTACATAAAATTTGTTTGCGCGTTTATCGCAAATGATTTGACGAATCAACTTGATTTGCAAGATTTTTTGTCAGCATGGTCTGAAGATGATCTGGTTCAATTTTCGTGCAAATCGGATGAACCGTCTAGGACGAGTTCGTAAAAGTAGGTTTTTCGGAAAATTAAAAATGGCGGGAAAATTTTTATGACGGAAAATGACGTCATAGGGTGCAATCGAATCGTCTTGAGCCAAGGAATCAGAGGAAACAAGAATTTTGTTTCTAGACCTTATGGTTCAAAAGTTATTAGCATAAACATGAGTCAAATTTTGGACTGATGGTGGCGCTAGAGGGATTGAGTTAGAGACTCCAAACTTGCTATGGAGACACTTGAGACCGTCCTCTATAAGTGTACCGAATTTCATAACTTTTTACCATACGGTTCTATGGGCTACCATAGACTTCGTGGCGGAAGAAGAAGAAGAAGAAGAAGAAGAAGAAGATGAATAATAATAATAATAGGAACGGGAACGGTTTCAATAGGTGCCTTCGCACCTTCGGTGCTTGGCCCCTAAATATAGCTGCAAGCAGCAATACCGGGGCCAAGCGCAAAGAAGAAGACAAGACATGCCAAAATGGCTGGCAGTGTCAGATCAACTGGAGCAATGAGCAATTAATCACATTTTAAGATGATTTTAGGCAAAAGGCTGAAAAACGCATTGTAGTCTGAGAGTGTCAGACCAACTGCAACAATTAACAATTATACAGTTTAAGAAGATTAGGCAAAATGGCTGAAATATCATATATTGAGTCACTGATAATGTAAGTTAATGGTTTATCACTTTTGACCAATAGGTGGCACAGATACGAAATTGATGTGGTGTGGTCAGAATAAGGGAACAATGACACATGCAAAGTTTGATGCCAATATGTCAAAGCATTGCAGAGATACAGCCTCAAGAGTAATTTTGGCATAATGGCTCAACTTCGTCGCTGCGGTTTACAAAAACGGTTTCATCTATTGATGCAAAATCCCTAACTTTTTGTTGACACAGTCTGAAGATGATACGATTCGATTTTGGTGGAAATTGGACAAACGGTCTAGGATGAGTTTGAAAAAGTAGGTTTTGATCAAATAAGAACATTGAGGACAGGATGTTTGACCAAATATGGAAAAATTTGTATCTCTGTTCTCGGCATGAGCCAATGACTGTATTATGACCAGTTTCATTAAACTAGGCTAATTTAATCAAAAGTTATTAGCATGTTTGTAAATTTTGTTATAACCTCTGACCACAAGGTGGCACTGCCCCAAAACGTTTTGAGTACCTTCAAAGCATGGTGCGGAAGACATGATTTTTGGACAAACAGTTCAAAAGTTATAAGCAAAAATAGCCATTTTTTGTATCTCCGGACCAGTAGGTGGCGCTGCGCCGAAACGCTGCATGTTGCTTCAGGTCATGCTTGTGATGACATATACCAAGATTGGTTTGAATACGATAAAGCGTTGTGGAGATATAGGCTTATGAGTGTTTTTGCAACCGCTACGCAAAATTTGTGTGCGCGTTTATCGAAAACGATTTGACAAATCAACTTGATTTGCAAGATTTTTTGTCAGCATGGTCTGAAGATGATCTGGTTCAATTTTCGTGCAAATCGGACAAACCGTCTAGGACGAGTTCGCAAAAGTAGGTTTTTTGGAAAAAATAAAAATGGCAGGGAAATTATCATGACCGAAAATGACATCATAGGTTGCAATTGAATCGGCATGAGCCAATGACTCTATTATGACCAGTTTCAATATACTAGGCTAATTTAATCAAAAGTTATTAGCATTTTTGTCAAGTTTGTTATATCTTTTGACCACAAGGTGGCACTGCCCTAAAACTTTTTGAGTACCTTCAGGGCATAGCAAGGAAGTCACATACCGAGTTTAGTAACAATATACTAATGCATTTGTAAAATATAGCATTTTTTGACAAAATTCAAAATGGCCGACAGCCAAAATGGCCGATATGGTAAAATTGAATATCAGACGACTCGGCATGCCGTCCTGAATGTAACGAGACCACTTTTATGATTTTTGGACAAACAGTTCAGAAGTTATAAGCAAAAAGAGCAATTTTTCGTATCTCCGGACCAGTAGGTGGCGCTGCGCCGAAACGCTGTATGTTGCCTCAAGTCACGCTTGTGATGACATGTACCAAGTTTGGTTTGAATACGATAAAGCGTTGCGGAGATATTGCCTTAAGAGTGTTTTTGCAACCGCTACGTAAAATTTGTTTGCGCGTTTATCGCAAATGATTTGACGAATCAACTTGATTTGCAAGATTTTTTGTCAGCATGGTCTGAAGATGATCTGGTTCAATTTTCGTGCAAATCGGATGAACCGTCTAGGACGAGTTCGTAAAAGTAGGTTTTTCGGAAAATTCAAAATGGCGGGAAAATTTGTATGACGGAAAATGACGTCATATGGTGCAATCGAATCGTCTTGAGTCAAGGAATCAGAGGAAAAAAGAATTTTGTTTCTAGCCCTTATGGTTCAAAAGTTATTAGCATAAACATGAGTCAAATTTTGGACTGATGGTGGCGCTAGAGGGATTGAGTTTGAGACTCCAAATTTGCTACGGTGACATTTCAGACTGTCCTCTATGAGTGTGCCAAATTTCACAACTTTTTACCATACGGTTCTATGGGCTGCCATAGACTTCGTGGCGGAAGAAGAAGAAGAAGAAGATGAATAAATATAGCTGCAAGCAGCAATACCGGGGCCAAGCGCAAAGAAGAAGACAAGACATGCCAAAATGGCTGGCAGTGTCAGATCAACTGCAGCAATGAGCAATTAATCACGTTTTAAGATGATTTTAGGCAATAGGCTGAAAAATGCATTGTAGTTTGAGTGTGTCAAACCAACTGCAACAATGAACAATTATACAGTTTAAGAAGATTAGGCAAAATGGCTGAAATATCATATATAGAGTCACTAATAATATAATTTAATGGTTTATCACTTTTGACCAATAGGTGGCGCAGTTACGAAATTGATGTGGTGTGGTCAGAATAAGGGAACAATGACACATGCAAAGTTTGATGCCAATATGTCAAAGCATTGCAGAGATACAACGTCAAGAGTCATTTTGGCATCATGCCTCAAATTCGTCGCAGCGATATACAAAAACGGTTTTGCCTATAAACGCAAAATCCATAATATTTTCTTGGCACAGCCTGAAGATGATACGATTAAATTTTGGTGAAAATCGGACAAACGGCCTAGGAGAGTTTGAAGAAGTAGTTTTTTAACAAATAGCAAGATGGAGGACAGGAAGTTTGACCAAGTATGGCAAAATTTATATTTATGTTCTCAGCAGTAGCCAAGGAATGTATTATGACCAGTTTCATTATTATAGACAAATTTATTCAAAAGTTATTAGCCTTTTTGTATATCTTGTTATACATTTTGACCACAAGGTGGCGCTGCCCTGAAACCTTTTGAGTACCTTCAGGGCATGGTGCAGAACTCGAACACATAACGAGTTTCGTAATTATACTCCAAAGCATTATTTAAACAAAGGCCTAGAATAAATTTTTTTCATAATCCTGTATTTCATGTTTTTTCTATTATTGTGCCACCAAGAGATATGATACCACCATTTTTTATGTGTCCTCGGAGTGAGCCCATACATATGTGTGTCGATTTTGGTGAAAATATCTCATTTTGTTTTTGAGTTATAGACATTTATATGAAAAAACACATAAAAAATTACTGACACCTGACTTTGATTGGATTTTACTTCCCCTTAATGTCAATATTTTGACATTTGGGTATTAACACTTGGCTATCGACCTATGTTTCAGAACTTCTGATGCTGGTTTCGTCTTGGTCAGACTAGCATTCGAAGATATCCGCTAATGTTTTTTTAGCGCTAAGTTACCATGCTGCGAAATCTGGCAAGTCTGGTATCGTTGGACTTGGCAAGGATTCAGGAGACAAAAAAAAGTTACTCCTATGAAAACAAGTCAACCACACCCAAAGTTATAAGCATTTGGGAGGGGCAATCTCCACTAGGTGGTGCTGTTTCTAAACCTCTCAGGCTACCTCAGGGCATCGTGGTGATGACCCATACTGAGTTTTGTCAACCCTATGTCAACCTAAAATGTATTACTGAGACCACAAAATATGGCGGAAAATGAATACTTAAACAATAATACTTAAACAATAGGCTTAAACAATAATATTTTATACAGACTAAACATGCTCACACACACAAACACACATTTTGTTGTAGATACAGATATGTGAAATATATGGTGGGAACAAAATGTTTACTGCAAGTTTTTTTCAGGTTTCACATTACTCATCATGTGGCACAATTGTCAATACCAATACTTCAATAGAAAGGAAGTGATGCATTTTACAAAATGTGATTGTAAATGTTATAATAGTGATTTTATAATGTCTAAATATGAATTACAGATCAATATTAGGGAGTAGTATGAGCACAAATTGATGACAATAACTTAGTCTACTTAGCTGTATCGTTAGATTTTAGCTCAGCATTTTATGTAATGGATCATAAATTATTGCTGGATAAATTGATTGTTTAATATGTAACAATGACTACGTTTACATGGACAACAATACTCCAATATTAATCTGATTAAGACCATACTCTGATTAAGAATCTACCATGTAAACAGTGATTTCTAATTACCTTAATCTGGTTAAAGCCATACTTGAATTAAAGGTCCCATGGCATGGCATTTTTCTATTATTTTATAGTGTTTCCTGAGGTGTACTTATATTGTTAGTATGATTTTTACATCATAAAATGTCATAATTTAGAAATAAAAGACATTTTTTCTATACTGCTGTTTGCCCTGTGGCTGAATGCCCTGCTTCAAGAGGCGTGTCTGCGGTGAGACTTCAGTAAAAACGCCCACTGTTGTGATTGGCTGACATCTTTGCGGAGGGAGGGGGCGTGGTTTAACGAGGCACGAGCAGGCACGAGTCTGCCAGAGACAGATGGACCTGTGTTCACTTCTCATCAGTTCTCTCAGCATGTCTCAGTTCAGGGTGAACTGTTGTAGGTACTAGCATATACTTCAGGTTATTAGTTTATTTCTAGTCGGAGGGATTGTCACTCATGTGGATCAGCGCTGACTCGAGACGCGAACCGTTTAGAACGATTCAGTCCGATTTGGTGAACTGGTTCGGTTCACTAAAAAGAACCGATTCAAAAGAATGATTCGTTTGCGAACCGGACATCACGGAGACGGAGCGATTGCTAACAAAGTTATTTATAGTAACTACTGAGTTATGAGAGCGCTGTCTGTCAGCGTGAGTTTATTGTGTTTGTATCTGAGAGTTCTGAATAAACAGTCCCAGTCACGCCGAGTCCGTCTTCATCATTATTACCAACTTTGTAACACATGCAATGTACCATTACAGCGAGATGAACGAGTTAGTAAGTGTTGAGTATAGCATTATTTCTAGATATGTTCCAATCATATGAAAAGCGTCAGTGACGCGCATTGAGTAACTTACACAGCGCAAACAAAGACACAACAGCAGTAATCGAATGTAATCCAGTTTATTGTGGGGATAGCTGGCTAGCCTAGCCGGATACCCTCATGCTTACCCCCCGTCTGCTTAATCTCACGCCGCGTTTGGCTCCTCCGCTGTGGGCCAGATGCAGAACTGGGGGTCGGGGATGTTGAAGGCCGAGCTTCGGCATGTGTGAGGTTTATCTCTACAGATGTGACTCTGCTGGTGTTGAGCAGAAAAGACTGTATGCACATTTAAGAACAGATAGACGCGACGAGGACGAACAAAAACACTGACTCACAAGATAGAAAACACCTTTCTGTCGGGAGAGAAGCCGCAGTGTGTGCACGAATAATAAATAATTAGCTACACATAAAAAATTAATGATCACAGATCAGAAGGAACTGAAGAAAGACTTCTGTTTTCATTTATACATCCAAACACTGAGAAACTGCCAGCGTTCACTCGTTCACAAGTAATGATCTCTCGAGCACTTGCAAGGGCGTGCCAGATTCTCTGGGTGGAGGAAAGGGAGGTTACCGTTCCTGCTTGGACGTCAAACCAGGAGACTTCAGGATTGGCTCGTCTGGCCTGTCATTTTCTCAAAGGCAGAGAAAGACAGCCAGAACTCGGTTTTACACCGATCAACATTTCTATCCACTTGGGGACAATATTCAGGCTAGGGGAACTCATATTAATGTTGAAATACCTCATAAAATGACAATTTCATGCCATGGGACCTTTAAACAAAAATCGAATTAAGACATGTGGAGTATGCCTATTTTAGTCGCATTATCGAAGTGCATTGTAGACATGTATACACCTTAATCTAACTATTAACGTCGTCGTGTAGGAGTTTTCGCCGCATTTTGTGACAGGACACACACACACACACACCAGGCAAGTGCAGAGCGGAGGAGGACTTTGGAACGCGAGCCCCTGTCCTTTTTAAAAATGTATCAAAAGTGCCCCTCTCAACAATCATCAATAATATTGTGACAAATAAAACAGAATTTGAATTATAATTAATATAACAGCGCGTACAAAACAGTAACAAGGCACTCAAATGTCCCGTTTATCTTTTACGTATCTGTCAGTTTGAAATGTCGATGCCATGACGTGTTGCTATGGTTGGTGCGTGTCTTGCTTGACTGCTCATTCTGACACTGCCTCCTCTATATTTTTTTCTTTGTGTTGTAATATGTAAAAGTACATTGTAAAAGTAAAATACAATAAGTTTGTATCTGTAATCTCAGATTCATAATTGTCTGCTTACAACAGTGGTCGAGAACCTCTAGGCTCCCGAGCCATATGGCCATTCAGTGAACGTCTGTGGCTCGACGGCAGAAAAAAACAATCCAAACAATCACGATTTTGAAACCTCAATTTTCATCATTAATCAAAGCTATTAATCGAAATGTAGGCTGTCAAGAAAGAGGCAAGATGGGCAGTGTCTCTTCAAAAAAACCTGAAAGACACAACATATAATATTACAAAAATAAAACAATGTAGCCTATATATATATATATATATATATTAGTGCTGTCAAACGATTAAAATATTTAATCGCGATTAATCGCATTAATGCCATAGTTAACTCACAATTAATCACAATTAATCGCACATTTTTATTTATTCTAAATGTCCCTTGATTTCTTTTTGTCCCATTATTTTTTCTTATTTTAATGCTCTTATCAACATAGAAAAGTGGATCGGCTTGCTTTGTTCAAATGTTTGTTTTATTGAAAACAACATTGGCATACTGTAGTGTTCGATTTCACACCAACATTCTCACTTGAAGCAGTCATTCACACTTGGAGCAAATAATCGCTCACACAATGTAACACTGTCCATCAATAAAAGGGTGAAAAAAAATACTTTGTTGCACAAACAGCCCCTTCAACAGCCCTTTCTAAGGGATCAAAACAGGGTGATACAAAATAAAATTACAAAGTGCACATGCAAGGTAAACTAGGACTCCGCCTATAGTGCAGTTAAACCAGGGGTCGCCAACTAGCGGACTCCGGTCCAAATCCGGACCGCGAAGCCTTTTGACGTAGGCTAATGAAACAGTTAACGTTGCAATGCTCACTGTTACGTTCAGACCCAGACGCGCGGTCAAGCATGCAGGTGCACCGGACGCGAATGACGCGACATGCACGCCGCTTAATTCGCGCCGCAGAATGTCTATTTGCGTCTTTGCATTGACTTAAATCACTCGCGCAAAACGCTTCATTCGCGTCCGGTGTGAATGCACCATCAGAGCAGAAAGCAGCGCTCAAGACAAGCACTTTTAGTTGAAGACCCCTGAGTTAAACCATGGCATAATACGTTTCTCATTTCGGCGTCTCACGCTTGCCATCCACGTCTACTCTTTTAATGGCCCAAACAAGTGTGGGCAGCCGCAGCGTGCCTGATGTTTTGTTTCCGGTCTAGCTACATCCGGAGTGGTGTTGTAGTTTTTCTAACGTTACTAGTTGCTGCAACAGCATGTGAAAAAACTACAAAGTTTGTTAGACCAAAAAGAACGTTAATCTCGCGATAAAAAAATTGACGCCGTTAAAATAGGTTTGCGTTAACGTCGTTAATAACGCGTTTAACTGACAGCACTAATATATATATACATATATATATATATATATATATATATATATATTACATTAAAAAGTATAAAAATCACTCATTTTTATAAAGGAACACTGTCCGACAGCGACACCCGCAGATAGCCTAAAGTTACAGCGGTTTGCCTGAGCCTAATGATTTTAACAGACCCATGAAAGTCGCACTATGATTGGCCGTCGGGTGGCATGGAGACGTAATGACGTGCCATTAATCGAGCTATGTTCTATATGTAAAACGGGAACATGAATGGAATATTCTAAAATCAACTCATGTAAACACCTTAATCAGATTATTGTCTTATTCAGATTAAGGGCAATAATTAGATTACTGCTGTCCATGTAAACATAGTCACTGTTTATGTTATTAAGGAAGTTATTCAGATTTTAAAGAGCAATGTGGTGTTCCTCAAGGAAGTTGTTTAGGACTATTATTATCATCATCATTATTTTATCAATGATCTTCCTCCTGTTTTAAACTGTGCACAGACAGTCATGTATTTTTTTTTGAAAACCACTGCACAACAATGGACTATAATATCTGGAGGAATGAAAATATGGAATGATTTACTATCAGATATTATAAAATGAGTTTTACAAGGAAGGAACATTTAATGGAATTTGTTAATGGGATTTGTATGTTTAATTTTATTGTTGTTGATTTAATTAGGGCCCGAGCACCGATGGTGGTCTATATGCCAATATTTAGTCAGTTATAGTGCCACCTGTGGGCAACAGTAAACTGTGATTAACTCCTCATTAAGATTGAACCAGAATCATATTTGGTCAGTGTAATCTTAAGCCTTAGTGATGTAAAATTTCAAAGATCTTGAGTTTCGTTGAACTGAGTTTTGAGTTTTGTCTGTGGCATCCTGACAAAGTCTGATGTTTCTGCAAAATTTTAGTTAGTCATAGTGCCACCAGCTGGTCAAGTCAAGTCACCTTTATTTAAATAGCGCTTTCAACAAGTCCAATTGTTTCAAAGTAGCTTCACAGTGTTAACTATCTAACTATCTAACTATCCAGCTAATTTCAATTTTCATATAGTGTCAATGCGGGCAGAACGGTAATATAGTTGAAATTTAGGTGTCCCCAACTGAGCAAGCCAAAGGCAACGGTGGCAAGGAACCAAAATTCCTTTCAATGCCAGAATGGAGAAAAAGAAACCTTGGGAGAAACCAGTTTGGGTGCCAGTTGTCCTCTGGCCGACGAACAAACAGTGTATGATTATAATTCTGGCAATATTACAGTTCAGAAGTCATATTAGATAAATAGATATTCGTAAGATTATTCGATAGATTGGAGTCGTCGTGCTGGAGACGGGTTTAATGAGGGTGTCGTTTAGATGCAGCATTTACAGGGCAGAGTTTAGTTGACAGGCTCTCTTTAGACATATCAGGGATGCATTGGTCATGTCCAGGTGCAGGTCCACCATCTGATCTGAATACAGCCCGGTAGCAGGAAGTGTGGCAAATACAAATGATTGATGTAGTCCTCCTATTTTTATATACTTAAATGCATATTGGCCACCGTGCTCTGTTTTCCTAAAGCCCCAAGGTCACCTGGCACAGGTGCGAGATCCCTTCCATTGCTCTTGCAGCTTTAATGTAGTTTTGTATTTTTTACTTTTTGGGACCTCATGAAGAGTAGTCACTGCCTAGGTACTGGCTAATGGGGATCCAAGTAAACAAATAAACTTAGATCATAGATGGGAAAGAGCATTCACGGCAAAACAGGCAATTTAACTAAGGAAAAATATGTAACACATCTCTGCTTTTTTTTTAGGTGTCCTCAAAGTGTGCCCAAAAATATATGTGTAAAATTTGTTGTAAATATCTCATTTTATTTTAAAGTTATAACCACTTATATTTAGAGAGAATTGGCTGCATTGATTGGATTTTTTTTTTTGCCACTTCCTTCCAAAATGTTGGCTTTTGGTCATTATTGTTTAGCCATTGACCTATGTTATGTGTCTTGAAGACATTCGCAAAGGTTTTTTAGGTGCTAAAATACACCTTTTCATATACCATAAGGTGAAACCTGGCATGTTTGGTATCACTGGAATTCAGCAATGATTCAGGAGTCTAAGGAGGTGAATGCTCATTCAGGGCATTGTGCCAATGACGTATACAGAGTTTTTTGAGATATGCCAGTGTCCTCATAGACTATCATGGCAACCTGGATGAAGACAATGAATGCCCATTGTCATCTGACTAATGTTTGGGTGCCTATATTGCCATTTTCACGTGTTTTTCCCCTGTTATAGCGCCAACAAGTGGTTAATAGTTGCGATTTTTTTTATGTGATCTCAGACTGAGCTCAAATACATGTGACCTGAATTTGGTGAAAATATCTCATTCCGTTCACAAGTTATAGCCATTTTAGTAAAAGAGGTCCCGGTTACATCAAACATTTTGGCTCCCCTTAGCGACCATGAATCAAAATGTGTTTTTTTTTAAATAATTATTGATAATCACTCTCCAGAGAACATTTCTGCAGTGATTTGGTTCTGATCAGGCAAAGAACCTGGGAGTAATTTACAAAAGTAGGTTTTACAAAAAACCTAAAATATCTCGAAATTGGCGCCTGAAGGGCGAGCAAATCCGAGGCATGCATTTTGTCCGCCTTGAGCCAAGGATTCCAGCGATATAAGGCACTCGAGGCTACGCCTTACGGTTGAGGAGTTATGAGCCGTTTCGTACTTTTGATCGCCGTTTCGTACTTTTGATCGCTGTAGCGCCCCCGTCAGGCCGATCGGGGCGGGCTTCGGTGACGTCAGTAGTCGTTGTGAGTACTACCATCCCTGCAAGTTTCAAGTCTCTACGACTTACGGTTTGGTCTGCCCGATCAGTTTTAGCTGGAGAATGATGCATCATGGGAAAATGAACAGTTACAATAGGGTTTCAGCCTGACACCTGACTTTGATTGGATTTTACTACCCCTTACTATCAATATTTTGACATTTGGGCCCGCGATCGTGCCTAACGACCTATGTTTCCGAACTTCTGACGCTGGTTTCGTCTCGATCGGACTAGCGGTTTCGAAGATATCGGCAAAAAAGTTTTAAGCACTAAATTACAACGGTGCACAAACCATACGGTGAAACCTGGCAAGTGTGGTATTGTTGGACTCGGCAACGATTCAGGAGTCTAATGAGATGAGTCTCGTGAAAATAAGTCAACCACACCCAAAGTTCTGAGCCTTTTTTTAAAAAAATCTCCACTAGGCGGCGCTGTTTCGAAACTTGTCAGGCTACTTTGGGGTATCGTGGTGATGACCCATACCGAGTTTTGCAACAATCCGTTCATGCGTTGATAAAATACAGCATTTCAGCACATAATTCAAGATGGCCGACAGCCAAAATGGCCGATATGGTAAAATTGGATATCCTTCGACTCGGCATGACGTCCCGAATCTAACGAGGCCCCTTTTATGATATTTGGACAAACGGTTCAGCAAAGAAAAGCTAAAATAGCCATTTTTCGTATCTCCAGACCAGTAGGTGGCACAGCGCCGAAACGCTGCATGTAGCCTCAAGTCATGCTTATGATGACATGTACCAAGTTTGGTTTGAACACGATAAAGCGTTGCGGAGATATTGCCTTAAGTGTGTTTTTGCAAACGTTATGTAAAATTTGTTTGCGCGTTTATCAAAAACGAATAGACGAATCAACTTGATTTGCAAGATTTTTTGTCAATATTGTCTGAAGATGATCTGGTTCAATTTTCGTGCAAATCGGATGAACCGTCTAGGACGAGTTCGCAAAAGTAGGTTTTTCGGTTAATTGAAAATGGCGGGGAAATATCCAAGACGGAAAATGACGTCATAGGGTGCAATCGAATTGGCACAAGCTCAGAAATTAGAGGAAAAAAGAATTTCGTTTCTAGCCCTTACGGTTCAAAAGTTATTAGCATAAACATGAGTACACATTTGGACAGGTGGTGGCGCTAGAGGGATTGAGATAGAGACACCAAAATTGCCATGGTGACATACCAGACCATCCTCTATTAGTGTGCCAAATTTCACAACTTTTTACCATACGGTTCTATGGGCTGCCATAGACTCCCATGGCGGAAGAAAAAAAGACGGGAACGGTTTCAATAGGTGCCTTCGCACCTTTGGTGCTTGGCCCCTAATAAAAAGGGCATAAAAAGGGTCTAAAAAGGCCTATAAAAAAAAGACTATAGGGTCTGAGCACTTGATTTTTGAGCTGCAGGTTGCAAAAACTTTATCAAGCCTGGTGACATGTGCATCGGAGAGGTCAAAGGTCAATTTTTGCATTTTCAGCTCATTTATCATGGAAAAGTGGTGGTTTTTTTTAACCTTTTAAACTGGTATGCCTCTACTGATGGCCCGATCTCCGTCAAAGTTTGCACGCGTCTTTACAATAATGCGACGCACATGCTCAGCCGATTTGGTGAAGTTCTGCGCAGAGCAGGCAATTTTTAGTCATTTAAATGTCATTTCGCATAGGATAGTATAGAGCATTTTTTTCACCTTTATAACAGTTAAAGCGCCACGGCGTCCATAAAAGTCTGCAAGCCTCTTTAGGGTCACGTGACGCATGCGCACGCGTGATTTCGTGAAGCTGTATGCAAATCAGGCAGGAAGAGGGCCGCTTTCAGGCATTTAATGGGATTTTCCATAGAAATACATCATTGTGACCCCTTTTTAACCGTTATAGCGCCACCAAGTGGCCAATCGCCACGTCCTTTTTCATGCGGCCACAAAACGAGCTCTTACATATGCGTGCTGAGTTTGGTGAAAATACCTCGTTCCGTTCACGAGTTATAGCCAATTTAATAAAAGTGGCTCCTCCCCCTTCCAACGTTTTGGCAGCCCTTAGGGACCGTGAACCCAAATTTCCACTTTTTTTTTATAACCTTTGACAATCAGACTCCAGAGAATCTCGCTGCGCTGGTTTGGTTCCGGTCGGGCCAATAACCTAGGACTAGTTTGCAAAAGTAGGTTTTGCAAAAAATCCCAAATAGCCGAAATTTTTCCCACTCTGGCGAGCAAATCCGAGGCATGCATTTTGTCCGCCTTGAGCCAAGGATTCCAGCGATATAAGGCACTCGAGGCTACGCCTTACGGTTGAGGAGTTATGAGCCGTTTCGTACTTTTGATCGCCGTTTCGTACTTTTGATCGCCGTTTCGTACTTTTGATCGCTGTAGCGCCCCCGTCAGGCCGATCGGGGCGGGCTTCGGTGACGTCAGTAGTCGTTGTGAGTACTACCATCCCTGCAAGTTTCAAGTCTCTACGACTTACGGTTTGGTCTGCCCGATCAGTTTTAGCTGGAGAATGATGCATCATGGGAAAATGAACAGTTACAATAGGGTTTCAGCCTGACACCTGACTTTGATTGGATTTTACTACCCCTTACTATCAATATTTTGACATTTGGGCCCGCGATCGTGCCTAACGACCTATGTTTCCGAACTTCTGACGCTGGTTTCGTCTCGATCGGACTAGCGGTTTCGAAGATATCGGCAAAAAAGTTTTAAGCACTAAATTACAACGGTGCACAAACCATACGGTGAAACCTGGCAAGTGTGGTATTGTTGGACTCGGCAACGATTCAGGAGTCTAATGAGATGAGTCTCGTGAAAATAAGTCAACCACACCCAAAGTTCTGAGCCTTTTTTAAAAAAAATCTCCACTAGGCGGCGCTGTTTCGAAACTTGTCAGGCTACTTTGGGGTATCGTGGTGATGACCCATACCGAGTTTTGCAACAATCCGTTCATGCGTTGATAAAATACAGCATTTCAGCACATAATTCAAGATGGCCGACAGCCAAAATGGCCGATATGGTAAAATTGGATATCCTTCGACTCGGCATGACGTCCCGAATCTAACGAGGCCCCTTTTATGATATTTGGACAAACGGTTCAGCAAAGAAAAGCTAAAATAGCCATTTTTCGTATCTCCAGACCAGTAGGTGGCACAGCGCCGAAACGCTGCATGTAGCCTCAAGTCATGCTTATGATGACATGTACCAAGTTTGGTTTGAACACGATAAAGCGTTGCGGAGATATTGCCTTAAGTGTGTTTTTGCAAACGTTATGTAAAATTTGTTTGCGCGTTTATCAAAAACGAATAGACGAATCAACTTGATTTGCAAGATTTTTTGTCAATATTGTCTGAAGATGATCTGGTTCAATTTTCGTGCAAATCGGATGAACCGTCTAGGACGAGTTCGCAAAAGTAGGTTTTTCGGTTAATTGAAAATGGCGGGGAAATATCCAAGACGGAAAATGACGTCATAGGGTGCAATCGAATTGGCACAAGCTCAGAAATTAGAGGAAAAAAGAATTTCGTTTCTAGCCCTTACGGTTCAAAAGTTATTAGCATAAACATGAGTACACATTTGGACAGGTGGTGGCGCTAGAGGGATTGAGATAGAGACACCAAAATTGCCATGGTGACATACCAGACCATCCTCTATTAGTGTGCCAAATTTCACAACTTTTTACCATACGGTTCTATGGGCTGCCATAGACTCCCATGGCGGAAGAAAAAAAGACGGGAACGGTTTCAATAGGTGCCTTCGCACCTTTGGTGCTTGGCCCCTAATAATAATAATAGGAACGGGAACGGTTTCAATAGGTGCCTTCGCACCTTCGGTGCTTGGCCCCTAAATATAGCTGCAAGCAGCAATACCGGGGCCAAGCGCAAAGAAGAAGACAAGACATGCCAAAATGGCTGGCAGTGTCAGATCAACTGCAGCAATGAGCAATTAATCACATTTTAATATGATTTTAGGCAAAAGGCTGAAAAATGCATTGTAGTCTGAGAGTGTCAGACCAACTGCAACAATTAACAATTATACAGTTTAAGAAGATTAGGCAAAATGGCTGAAATATCATATATTGAGTCACTGATAATATAAGTTAATGGTTTATCACTTTTGACCAATAGGTGGCACAGATACGAAATTGATGTGGTGTGGTCAGAATAAGCGAACAATGACACATGCAAAGTTTGATGCCAATATGTCAAAGCATTGCAGAGATACAGCCTCAAGAGTCATTTTGGCATAATGGCTCAACTTCGTCGCTGCGGTTTACAAAAACGGTTTCATCTATTGATGCAAAATCCCTAACTTTTTGTTGACACAGTCTGAAGATGATACGATTCGATTTTGGTGGAAATTGGACAAACGGTCTAGGATGAGTTTGAAAAAGTAGGTTTTGATCAAATAAGAACATTGAGGACAGGATTTTTGACCAAATATGGAAAAATTAGTATCTCTGTTCTCGGCATGAGCCAATGACTGTATTATGACCAGTTTCATTAAACTAGGCTAATTTAATCAAAAGTTATTAGCATGTTTGTAAATTTTGTTATAACCTCTGACCACAAGGTGGCACTGCCCCAAAACATTTTGAGTACCTTCAAAGCATGGTGCGGAAGACATGATTTTTGGACAAACAGTTCAAAAGTTATAAGCAAAAATAGCCATTTTTTGTATCTCCGGACCAGTAGGTGGCGCTGCGCCGAAACGCTGCATGTTGCTTCAGGTCATGCTTGTGATGACATATACCAAGATTGGTTTGAATACGATAAAGCGTTGTGGAGATATAGGCTTATGAGTGTTTTTGCAACCGCTACGCAAAATTTGTGTGCGCGTTTATCGAAAACGATTTGACAAATCAACTTGATTTGCAAGATTTTTTGTCAGCATGGTCTGAAGATGATCTGGTTCAATTTTCGTGCAAATCGGACAAACCGTCTAGGACGAGTTCGTAAAAGTAGGTTTTTTGGAAAATTAAAAATGGCGGGGAAATTATCATGACCGAAAATGACATCATAGGTTGCAATTGAATCGGCATGAGCCAATGACTCTATTATGACCAGTTTCAATATACTAGGCTAATTTATTCAAAAGTTATTAGCATTTTTGTCAAGTTTGTTATGTCTTTTGACCACAAGGTGGCACTGCCCTAAAACTTTTTGAGTACCTTCAGGGCATAGCAAGGAAGTCACATACCGAGTTTAGTAACAATATACTAATGCATTTGTAAAATATAGCATTTTTTGACAAAATTCAAAATGGCCGACAGCCAAAATGGCCGATATGGTAAAATTGAATATCAGACGACTCGGCATGCCGTCCTGAATGTATCGAGACCACTTTTATGATTTTTGGACAAACAGTTCAGAAGTTATAAGCAAAAATAGCAATTTTTCGTATCTCCGGACCAGTAGGTGGCGCTGCGCCGAAGCGCTGTATGTTGCCTCAAGTCATGCTTGTGATGACATGTACCAAGTTTGGTTTGAATACGATAAAGCGTTGCGGAGATATTGCCTTAAGAGTGTTTTTGCAACCACTACGTAAAATTTGTTTGCGCGTTTATCGCAAATGATTTGACGAATCAACTTGATTTGCAAGATTTTTTGTCAGCATGGTCTGAAGATGATCTGGTTCAATTTTCGTGCAAATCGGATGAACCGTCTAGGACGAGTTCGTAAAAGTAGGTTTTTCGGAAAATTCAAAATGGCGGGAAAATTTTTATGACGGAAAATGACGTCATAGGGTGCAATGGAATCGTCTTGAGCCAAGGAATCAGAGGAAAAAAGAATTTTGTTTCTAGCCCTTATGGTTCAAAAGTTATTAGCATAAACATGAGTAAAATTTTGGACTGATGGTGGCGCTAGAGGGATTGAGTTTGAGACTCCAAATTTGCTACGGTGACATTTCAGACTGTCCTCTATTAGTGTGCCAAATTTCACAACTTTTTACCATACGGTTCTATGGGCTGCCATTGACTTCGTGGCGGAAGAAGAAGAAGAAGATGAATAATAAATATAGCTGCAAGCAGCAATACCGGGGCCAAGCGCAAAGAAGAAGACAAGACATGCCAAAATGGCTGGCAGTGTCAGATCAACTGGAGCAATGAGCAATTAATCACGTTTTAAGATGATTTTAGGCAAAAGGCTGAAAAACGCATTGTAGTCTGAGAGTGTCAGACCAACTGCAACAATTAACAATTATACAGTTTAAGAAGATTAGGCAAAATGGCTGAAATATCATATATTGAGTCACTGATAATGTAAGTTAATGGTTTATCACTTTTGACCAATAGGTGGCACAGATACGAAATTGATGTGGTGTGGTCAGAATAAGGGAACAATGACACATGCAAAGTTTGATGCCAATATGTCAAAGCATTGCAGAGATACAGCCTCAAGAGTCATTTTGGCATAATGGCTCAACTTCGTCACTGCGGTTTACAAAAACGGTTTCATCTATTGATGCAAAATCCCTAACTTTTTGTTGACACAGTCTGAAGATGATACGATTCGATTTTGGTGGAAATTGGACAAACGGTCTAGGATGAGTTTGAAAAAGTAGGTTTTGATCAAATAAGAACATTGAGGACAGGATGTTTGACCAAATATGGAAAAATTAGTATCTCTGTTCTCGGCATGAGCCAATGACTGTATTATGACCAGTTTCATTAAACTAGGCTAATTTAATCAAAAGTTATTAGCATGTTTGTAAATTTTGTTATAACCTCTGACCACAAGGTGGCACTGCCCCAAAACGTTTTGAGTACCTTCAAAGCATGGTGCGGAAGACATGATTTTTGGACAAACAGTTCAAAAGTTATAAGCAAAAATAGCCATTTTTTGTATCTCCGGACCAGTAGGTGGCGCTGCGCCGAAACGCTGCATGTTGCTTCAGGTCATGCTTGTGATGACATATACCAAGATTGGTTTGAATACGATAAAGCGTTGTGGAGATATAGGCTTATGAGTGTTTTTGCAACCGCTACGCAAAATTTGTGTGCGCGTTTATCGAAAACGATTTGACAAATCAACTTGATTTGCAAGATTTTTTGTCAGCATGGTCTGAAGATGATCTGGTTCAATTTTCGTGCAAATCGGACAAACCGTCTAGGACGAGTTCGTAAAAGTAGTTTTTTTGGAAAATTAAAAATGGCGGGGAAATTATCATGATCGAAAATGACATCATAGGTTGCAATTGAATCGGCATGAGCCAATGACTCTATTATGACCAGTTTCAATATACTAGGCTAATTTATTCAAAAGTTATTAGCATTTTTGTCAAGTTTGTTATATCTTTTGACCACAAGGTGGCACTGCCCTAAAACTTTTTGAGTACCTTCAGGGCATAGCAAGGAAGTCACATACCGAGTTTAGTAACAATATACTAATGCATTTGTAAAATATAGCATTTTTTGACAAAATTCAAAATGGCCGACAGCCAAAATGGCCGATATGGTAAAATTGAATATCAGACGACTCGGCATGCCGTCCTGAATGTAACGAGACCACTTTTATGATTTTTGGACAAACAGTTCAGAAGTTATAAGCAAAAATAGCAATTTTTCGTATCTCCGGACCAGTAGGTGGCGCTGCGCCGAAACGCTGTATGTTGCCTCAAGTCATGCTTGTGATGACATGTACCAAGTTTGGTTTGAATACGATAAAGCGTTGCGAAGATATTGCCTTAAGAGTGTTTTTGCAACCGCTACATAAAATTTGTTTGCGCGTTTATCGCAAATGATTTGACGAATCAACTTGATTTGCAAGATTTTTTGTCAGCATGGTCTGAAGATGATCTGGTTCAATTTTCGTGCAAATCGGATGAACCGTCTAGGACGAGTTCGTAAAAGTAGGTTTTTCGGAAAATTAAAAATGGCGGGAAAATTTTTATGACGGAAAATGACGTCATAGGGTGCAATCGAATCGTCTTGAGCCAAGGAATCAGAGGAAACAAGAATTTTGTTTCTAGACCTTATGGTTCAAAAGTTATTAGCATAAACATGAGTCAAATTTTGGACTGATGGTGGCGCTAGAGGGATTGAGTTAGAGACTCCAAACTTGCTATGGAGACACTTGAGACCGTCCTCTATAAGTGTACCGAATTTCATAACTTTTTACCATACGGTTCTATGGGCTACCATAGACTTCGTGGCGGAAGAAGAAGAAGAAGAAGAAGAAGAAGAAGATGAATAATAATAATAATAGGAACGGGAACGGTTTCAATAGGTGCCTTCGCACCTTCGGTGCTTGGCCCCTAAATATAGCTGCAAGCAGCAATACCGGGGCCAAGCGCAAAGAAGAAGACAAGACATGCCAAAATGGCTGGCAGTGTCAGATCAACTGGAGCAATGAGCAATTAATCACATTTTAAGATGATTTTAGGCAAAAGGCTGAAAAACGCATTGTAGTCTGAGAGTGTCAGACCAACTGCAACAATTAACAATTATACAGTTTAAGAAGATTAGGCAAAATGGCTGAAATATCATATATTGAGTCACTGATAATGTAAGTTAATGGTTTATCACTTTTGACCAATAGGTGGCACAGATACGAAATTGATGTGGTGTGGTCAGAATAAGGGAACAATGACACATGCAAAGTTTGATGCCAATATGTCAAAGCATTGCAGAGATACAGCCTCAAGAGTAATTTTGGCATAATGGCTCAACTTCGTCGCTGCGGTTTACAAAAACGGTTTCATCTATTGATGCAAAATCCCTAACTTTTTGTTGACACAGTCTGAAGATGATACGATTCGATTTTGGTGGAAATTGGACAAACGGTCTAGGATGAGTTTGAAAAAGTAGGTTTTGATCAAATAAGAACATTGAGGACAGGATGTTTGACCAAATATGGAAAAATTTGTATCTCTGTTCTCGGCATGAGCCAATGACTGTATTATGACCAGTTTCATTAAACTAGGCTAATTTAATCAAAAGTTATTAGCATGTTTGTAAATTTTGTTATAACCTCTGACCACAAGGTGGCACTGCCCCAAAACGTTTTGAGTACCTTCAAAGCATGGTGCGGAAGACATGATTTTTGGACAAACAGTTCAAAAGTTATAAGCAAAAATAGCCATTTTTTGTATCTCCGGACCAGTAGGTGGCGCTGCGCCGAAACGCTGCATGTTGCTTCAGGTCATGCTTGTGATGACATATACCAAGATTGGTTTGAATACGATAAAGCGTTGTGGAGATATAGGCTTATGAGTGTTTTTGCAACCGCTACGCAAAATTTGTGTGCGCGTTTATCGAAAACGATTTGACAAATCAACTTGATTTGCAAGATTTTTTGTCAGCATGGTCTGAAGATGATCTGGTTCAATTTTCGTGCAAATCGGACAAACCGTCTAGGACGAGTTCGCAAAAGTAGGTTTTTTGGAAAAAATAAAAATGGCAGGGAAATTATCATGACCGAAAATGACATCATAGGTTGCAATTGAATCGGCATGAGCCAATGACTCTATTATGACCAGTTTCAATATACTAGGCTAATTTAATCAAAAGTTATTAGCATTTTTGTCAAGTTTGTTATATCTTTTGACCACAAGGTGGCACTGCCCTAAAACTTTTTGAGTACCTTCAGGGCATAGCAAGGAAGTCACATACCGAGTTTAGTAACAATATACTAATGCATTTGTAAAATATAGCATTTTTTGACAAAATTCAAAATGGCCGACAGCCAAAATGGCCGATATGGTAAAATTGAATATCAGACGACTCGGCATGCCGTCCTGAATGTAACGAGACCACTTTTATGATTTTTGGACAAACAGTTCAGAAGTTATAAGCAAAAAGAGCAATTTTTCGTATCTCCGGACCAGTAGGTGGCGCTGCGCCGAAACGCTGTATGTTGCCTCAAGTCACGCTTGTGATGACATGTACCAAGTTTGGTTTGAATACGATAAAGCGTTGCGGAGATATTGCCTTAAGAGTGTTTTTGCAACCGCTACGTAAAATTTGTTTGCGCGTTTATCGCAAATGATTTGACGAATCAACTTGATTTGCAAGATTTTTTGTCAGCATGGTCTGAAGATGATCTGGTTCAATTTTCGTGCAAATCGGATGAACCGTCTAGGACGAGTTCGTAAAAGTAGGTTTTTCGGAAAATTCAAAATGGCGGGAAAATTTGTATGACGGAAAATGACGTCATATGGTGCAATCGAATCGTCTTGAGTCAAGGAATCAGAGGAAAAAAGAATTTTGTTTCTAGCCCTTATGGTTCAAAAGTTATTAGCATAAACATGAGTCAAATTTTGGACTGATGGTGGCGCTAGAGGGATTGAGTTTGAGACTCCAAATTTGCTACGGTGACATTTCAGACTGTCCTCTATGAGTGTGCCAAATTTCACAACTTTTTACCATACGGTTCTATGGGCTGCCATAGACTTCGTGGCGGAAGAAGAAGAAGAAGAAGATGAATAAATATAGCTGCAAGCAGCAATACCGGGGCCAAGCGCAAAGAAGAAGACAAGACATGCCAAAATGGCTGGCAGTGTCAGATCAACTGCAGCAATGAGCAATTAATCACGTTTTAAGATGATTTTAGGCAATAGGCTGAAAAATGCATTGTAGTTTGAGTGTGTCAAACCAACTGCAACAATGAACAATTATACAGTTTAAGAAGATTAGGCAAAATGGCTGAAATATCATATATAGAGTCACTAATAATATAATTTAATGGTTTATCACTTTTGACCAATAGGTGGCGCAGTTACGAAATTGATGTGGTGTGGTCAGAATAAGGGAACAATGACACATGCAAAGTTTGATGCCAATATGTCAAAGCATTGCAGAGATACAACGTCAAGAGTCATTTTGGCATCATGCCTCAAATTCGTCGCAGCGATATACAAAAACGGTTTTGCCTATAAACGCAAAATCCATAATATTTTCTTGGCACAGCCTGAAGATGATACGATTAAATTTTGGTGAAAATCGGACAAACGGCCTAGGAGAGTTTGAAGAAGTAGTTTTTTAACAAATAGCAAGATGGAGGACAGGAAGTTTGACCAAGTATGGCAAAATTTATATTTATGTTCTCAGCAGTAGCCAAGGAATGTATTATGACCAGTTTCATTATTATAGACAAATTTATTCAAAAGTTATTAGCCTTTTTGTATATCTTGTTATACATTTTGACCACAAGGTGGCGCTGCCCTGAAACCTTTTGAGTACCTTCAGGGCATGGTGCAGAACTCGAACACATAACGAGTTTCGTAATTATACTCCAAAGCATTATTTAAACAAAGGCCTAGAATAAATTTTTTTCATAATCCTGTATTTCATGTTTTTTCTATTATTGTGCCACCAAGAGATATGATACCACCATTTTTTATGTGTCCTCGGAGTGAGCCCATACATATGTGTGTCGATTTTGGTGAAAATATCTCATTTTGTTTTTGAGTTATAGACATTTATATGAAAAAACACATAAAAAATTACTGACACCTGACTTTGATTGGATTTTACTTCCCCTTAATGTCAATATTTTGACATTTGGGTATTAACACTTGGCTATCGACCTATGTTTCAGAACTTCTGATGCTGGTTTCGTCTTGGTCAGACTAGCATTCGAAGATATCCGCTAATGTTTTTTTAGCGCTAAGTTACCATGCTGCGAAATCTGGCAAGTCTGGTATCGTTGGACTTGGCAAGGATTCAGGAGACAAAAAAAAGTTACTCCTATGAAAACAAGTCAACCACACCCAAAGTTATAAGCATTTGGGAGGGGCAATCTCCACTAGGTGGTGCTGTTTCTAAACCTCTCAGGCTACCTCAGGGCATCGTGGTGATGACCCATACTGAGTTTTGTCAACCCTATGTCAACCTAAAATGTATTACTGAGACCACAAAATATGGCGGAAAATGAATACTTAAACAATAATACTTAAACAATAGGCTTAAACAATAATATTTTATACAGACTAAACATGCTCACACACACAAACACACATTTTGTTGTAGATACAGATATGTGAAATATATGGTGGGAACAAAATGTTTACTGCAAGTTTTTTTCAGGTTTCACATTACTCATCATGTGGCACAATTGTCAATACCAATACTTCAATAGAAAGGAAGTGATGCATTTTACAAAATGTGATTGTAAATGTTATAATAGTGATTTTATAATGTCTAAATATGAATTACAGATCAATATTAGGGAGTAGTATGAGCACAAATTGATGACAATAACTTAGTCTACTTAGCTGTATCGTTAGATTTTAGCTCAGCATTTTATGTAATGGATCATAAATTATTGCTGGATAAATTGATTGTTTAATATGTAACAATGACTACGTTTACATGGACAACAATACTCCAATATTAATCTGATTAAGACCATACTCTGATTAAGAATCTACCATGTAAACAGTGATTTCTAATTACCTTAATCTGGTTAAAGCCATACTTGAATTAAAGGTCCCATGGCATGGCATTTTTCTATTATTTTATAGTGTTTCCTGAGGTGTACTTATATTGTTAGTATGATTTTTACATCATAAAATGTCATAATTTAGAAATAAAAGACATTTTTTCTATACTGCTGTTTGCCCTGTGGCTGAATGCCCTGCTTCAAGAGGCGTGTCTGCGGTGAGACTTCAGTAAAAACGCCCACTGTTGTGATTGGCTGACATCTTTGCGGAGGGAGGGGGCGTGGTTTAACGAGGCACGAGCAGGCACGAGTCTGCCAGAGACAGATGGACCTGTGTTCACTTCTCATCAGTTCTCTCAGCATGTCTCAGTTCAGGGTGAACTGTTGTAGGTACTAGCATATACTTCAGGTTATTAGTTTATTTCTAGTCGGAGGGATTGTCACTCATGTGGATCAGCGCTGACTCGAGACGCGAACCGTTTAGAACGATTCAGTCCGATTTGGTGAACTGGTTCGGTTCACTAAAAAGAACCGATTCAAAAGAATGATTCGTTTGCGAACCGGACATCACGGAGACGGAGCGATTGCTAACAAAGTTATTTATAGTAACTACTGAGTTATGAGAGCGCTGTCTGTCAGCGTGAGTTTATTGTGTTTGTATCTGAGAGTTCTGAATAAACAGTCCCAGTCACGCCGAGTCCGTCTTCATCATTATTACCAACTTTGTAACACATGCAATGTACCATTACAGCGAGATGAACGAGTTAGTAAGTGTTGAGTATAGCATTATTTCTAGATATGTTCCAATCATATGAAAAGCGTCAGTGACGCGCATTGAGTAACTTACACAGCGCAAACAAAGACACAACAGCAGTAATCGAATGTAATCCAGTTTATTGTGGGGATAGCTGGCTAGCCTAGCCGGATACCCTCATGCTTACCCCCCGTCTGCTTAATCTCACGCCGCGTTTGGCTCCTCCGCTGTGGGCCAGATGCAGAACTGGGGGTCGGGGATGTTGAAGGCCGAGCTTCGGCATGTGTGAGGTTTATCTCTACAGATGTGACTCTGCTGGTGTTGAGCAGAAAAGACTGTATGCACATTTAAGAACAGATAGACGCGACGAGGACGAACAAAAACACTGACTCACAAGATAGAAAACACCTTTCTGTCGGGAGAGAAGCCGCAGTGTGTGCACGAATAATAAATAATTAGCTACACATAAAAAATTAATGATCACAGATCAGAAGGAACTGAAGAAAGACTTCTGTTTTCATTTATACATCCAAACACTGAGAAACTGCCAGCGTTCACTCGTTCACAAGTAATGATCTCTCGAGCACTTGCAAGGGCGTGCCAGATTCTCTGGGTGGAGGAAAGGGAGGTTACCGTTCCTGCTTGGACGTCAAACCAGGAGACTTCAGGATTGGCTCGTCTGGCCTGTCATTTTCTCAAAGGCAGAGAAAGACAGCCAGAACTCGGTTTTACACCGATCAACATTTCTATCCACTTGGGGACAATATTCAGGCTAGGGGAACTCATATTAATGTTGAAATACCTCATAAAATGACAATTTCATGCCATGGGACCTTTAAACAAAAATCGAATTAAGACATGTGGAGTATGCCTATTTTAGTCGCATTATCGAAGTGCATTGTAGACATGTATACACCTTAATCTAACTATTAACGTCGTCGTGTAGGAGTTTTCGCCGCATTTTGTGACAGGACACACACACACACACACCAGGCAAGTGCAGAGCGGAGGAGGACTTTGGAACGCGAGCCCCTGTCCTTTTTAAAAATGTATCAAAAGTGCCCCTCTCAACAATCATCAATAATATTGTGACAAATAAAACAGAATTTGAATTATAATTAATATAACAGCGCGTACAAAACAGTAACAAGGCACTCAAATGTCCCGTTTATCTTTTACGTATCTGTCAGTTTGAAATGTCGATGCCATGACGTGTTGCTATGGTTGGTGCGTGTCTTGCTTGACTGCTCATTCTGACACTGCCTCCTCTATATTTTTTTCTTTGTGTTGTAATATGTAAAAGTACATTGTAAAAGTAAAATACAATAAGTTTGTATCTGTAATCTCAGATTCATAATTGTCTGCTTACAACAGTGGTCGAGAACCTCTAGGCTCCCGAGCCATATGGCCATTCAGTGAACGTCTGTGGCTCGACGGCAGAAAAAAACAATCCAAACAATCACGATTTTGAAACCTCAATTTTCATCATTAATCAAAGCTATTAATCGAAATGTAGGCTGTCAAGAAAGAGGCAAGATGGGCAGTGTCTCTTCAAAAAAACCTGAAAGACACAACATATAATATTACAAAAATAAAACAATGTAGCCTATATATATATATATATATATATTAGTGCTGTCAAACGATTAAAATATTTAATCGCGATTAATCGCATTAATGCCATAGTTAACTCACAATTAATCACAATTAATCGCACATTTTTATTTATTCTAAATGTCCCTTGATTTCTTTTTGTCCCATTATTTTTTCTTATTTTAATGCTCTTATCAACATAGAAAAGTGGATCGGCTTGCTTTGTTCAAATGTTTGTTTTATTGAAAACAACATTGGCATACTGTAGTGTTCGATTTCACACCAACATTCTCACTTGAAGCAGTCATTCACACTTGGAGCAAATAATCGCTCACACAATGTAACACTGTCCATCAATAAAAGGGTGAAAAAAAATACTTTGTTGCACAAACAGCCCCTTCAACAGCCCTTTCTAAGGGATCAAAACAGGGTGATACAAAATAAAATTACAAAGTGCACATGCAAGGTAAACTAGGACTCCGCCTATAGTGCAGTTAAACCAGGGGTCGCCAACTAGCGGACTCCGGTCCAAATCCGGACCGCGAAGCCTTTTGACGTAGGCTAATGAAACAGTTAACGTTGCAATGCTCACTGTTACGTTCAGACCCAGACGCGCGGTCAAGCATGCAGGTGCACCGGACGCGAATGACGCGACATGCACGCCGCTTAATTCGCGCCGCAGAATGTCTATTTGCGTCTTTGCATTGACTTAAATCACTCGCGCAAAACGCTTCATTCGCGTCCGGTGTGAATGCACCATCAGAGCAGAAAGCAGCGCTCAAGACAAGCACTTTTAGTTGAAGACCCCTGAGTTAAACCATGGCATAATACGTTTCTCATTTCGGCGTCTCACGCTTGCCATCCACGTCTACTCTTTTAATGGCCCAAACAAGTGTGGGCAGCCGCAGCGTGCCTGATGTTTTGTTTCCGGTCTAGCTACATCCGGAGTGGTGTTGTAGTTTTTCTAACGTTACTAGTTGCTGCAACAGCATGTGAAAAAACTACAAAGTTTGTTAGACCAAAAAGAACGTTAATCTCGCGATAAAAAAATTGACGCCGTTAAAATAGGTTTGCGTTAACGTCGTTAATAACGCGTTTAACTGACAGCACTAATATATATATACATATATATATATATATATATATATATATATATTACATTAAAAAGTATAAAAATCACTCATTTTTATAAAGGAACACTGTCCGACAGCGACACCCGCAGATAGCCTAAAGTTACAGCGGTTTGCCTGAGCCTAATGATTTTAACAGACCCATGAAAGTCGCACTATGATTGGCCGTCGGGTGGCATGGAGACGTAATGACGTGCCATTAATCGAGCTATGTTCTATATGTAAAACGGGAACATGAATGGAATATTCTAAAATCAACTCATGTAAACACCTTAATCAGATTATTGTCTTATTCAGATTAAGGGCAATAATTAGATTACTGCTGTCCATGTAAACATAGTCACTGTTTATGTTATTAAGGAAGTTATTCAGATTTTAAAGAGCAATGTGGTGTTCCTCAAGGAAGTTGTTTAGGACTATTATTATCATCATCATTATTTTATCAATGATCTTCCTCCTGTTTTAAACTGTGCACAGACAGTCATGTATTTTTTTTTGAAAACCACTGCACAACAATGGACTATAATATCTGGAGGAATGAAAATATGGAATGATTTACTATCAGATATTATAAAATGAGTTTTACAAGGAAGGAACATTTAATGGAATTTGTTAATGGGATTTGTATGTTTAATTTTATTGTTGTTGATTTAATTAGGGCCCGAGCACCGATGGTGGTCTATATGCCAATATTTAGTCAGTTATAGTGCCACCTGTGGGCAACAGTAAACTGTGATTAACTCCTCATTAAGATTGAACCAGAATCATATTTGGTCAGTGTAATCTTAAGCCTTAGTGATGTAAAATTTCAAAGATCTTGAGTTTCGTTGAACTGAGTTTTGAGTTTTGTCTGTGGCATCCTGACAAAGTCTGATGTTTCTGCAAAATTTTAGTTAGTCATAGTGCCACCAGCTGGTCAAGTCAAGTCACCTTTATTTAAATAGCGCTTTCAACAAGTCCAATTGTTTCAAAGTAGCTTCACAGTGTTAACTATCTAACTATCTAACTATCCAGCTAATTTCAATTTTCATATAGTGTCAATGCGGGCAGAACGGTAATATAGTTGAAATTTAGGTGTCCCCAACTGAGCAAGCCAAAGGCAACGGTGGCAAGGAACCAAAATTCCTTTCAATGCCAGAATGGAGAAAAAGAAACCTTGGGAGAAACCAGTTTGGGTGCCAGTTGTCCTCTGGCCGACGAACAAACAGTGTATGATTATAATTCTGGCAATATTACAGTTCAGAAGTCATATTAGATAAATAGATATTCGTAAGATTATTCGATAGATTGGAGTCGTCGTGCTGGAGACGGGTTTAATGAGGGTGTCGTTTAGATGCAGCATTTACAGGGCAGAGTTTAGTTGACAGGCTCTCTTTAGACATATCAGGGATGCATTGGTCATGTCCAGGTGCAGGTCCACCATCTGATCTGAATACAGCCCGGTAGCAGGAAGTGTGGCAAATACAAATGATTGATGTAGTCCTCCTATTTTTATATACTTAAATGCATATTGGCCACCGTGCTCTGTTTTCCTAAAGCCCCAAGGTCACCTGGCACAGGTGCGAGATCCCTTCCATTGCTCTTGCAGCTTTAATGTAGTTTTGTATTTTTTACTTTTTGGGACCTCATGAAGAGTAGTCACTGCCTAGGTACTGGCTAATGGGGATCCAAGTAAACAAATAAACTTAGATCATAGATGGGAAAGAGCATTCACGGCAAAACAGGCAATTTAACTAAGGAAAAATATGTAACACATCTCTGCTTTTTTTTTAGGTGTCCTCAAAGTGTGCCCAAAAATATATGTGTAAAATTTGTTGTAAATATCTCATTTTATTTTAAAGTTATAACCACTTATATTTAGAGAGAATTGGCTGCATTGATTGGATTTTTTTTTTTGCCACTTCCTTCCAAAATGTTGGCTTTTGGTCATTATTGTTTAGCCATTGACCTATGTTATGTGTCTTGAAGACATTCGCAAAGGTTTTTTAGGTGCTAAAATACACCTTTTCATATACCATAAGGTGAAACCTGGCATGTTTGGTATCACTGGAATTCAGCAATGATTCAGGAGTCTAAGGAGGTGAATGCTCATTCAGGGCATTGTGCCAATGACGTATACAGAGTTTTTTGAGATATGCCAGTGTCCTCATAGACTATCATGGCAACCTGGATGAAGACAATGAATGCCCATTGTCATCTGACTAATGTTTGGGTGCCTATATTGCCATTTTCACGTGTTTTTCCCCTGTTATAGCGCCAACAAGTGGTTAATAGTTGCGATTTTTTTTATGTGATCTCAGACTGAGCTCAAATACATGTGACCTGAATTTGGTGAAAATATCTCATTCCGTTCACAAGTTATAGCCATTTTAGTAAAAGAGGTCCCGGTTACATCAAACATTTTGGCTCCCCTTAGCGACCATGAATCAAAATGTGTTTTTTTTTAAATAATTATTGATAATCACTCTCCAGAGAACATTTCTGCAGTGATTTGGTTCTGATCAGGCAAAGAACCTGGGAGTAATTTACAAAAGTAGGTTTTACAAAAAACCTAAAATATCTCGAAATTGGCGCCTGAAGGGCGAGCAAATCCGAGGCATGCATTTTGTCCGCCTTGAGCCAAGGATTCCAGCGATATAAGGCACTCGAGGCTACGCCTTACGGTTGAGGAGTTATGAGCCGTTTCGTACTTTTGATCGCCGTTTCGTACTTTTGATCGCTGTAGCGCCCCCGTCAGGCCGATCGGGGCGGGCTTCGGTGACGTCAGTAGTCGTTGTGAGTACTACCATCCCTGCAAGTTTCAAGTCTCTACGACTTACGGTTTGGTCTGCCCGATCAGTTTTAGCTGGAGAATGATGCATCATGGGAAAATGAACAGTTACAATAGGGTTTCAGCCTGACACCTGACTTTGATTGGATTTTACTACCCCTTACTATCAATATTTTGACATTTGGGCCCGCGATCGTGCCTAACGACCTATGTTTCCGAACTTCTGACGCTGGTTTCGTCTCGATCGGACTAGCGGTTTCGAAGATATCGGCAAAAAAGTTTTAAGCACTAAATTACAACGGTGCACAAACCATACGGTGAAACCTGGCAAGTGTGGTATTGTTGGACTCGGCAACGATTCAGGAGTCTAATGAGATGAGTCTCGTGAAAATAAGTCAACCACACCCAAAGTTCTGAGCCTTTTTTTAAAAAAATCTCCACTAGGCGGCGCTGTTTCGAAACTTGTCAGGCTACTTTGGGGTATCGTGGTGATGACCCATACCGAGTTTTGCAACAATCCGTTCATGCGTTGATAAAATACAGCATTTCAGCACATAATTCAAGATGGCCGACAGCCAAAATGGCCGATATGGTAAAATTGGATATCCTTCGACTCGGCATGACGTCCCGAATCTAACGAGGCCCCTTTTATGATATTTGGACAAACGGTTCAGCAAAGAAAAGCTAAAATAGCCATTTTTCGTATCTCCAGACCAGTAGGTGGCACAGCGCCGAAACGCTGCATGTAGCCTCAAGTCATGCTTATGATGACATGTACCAAGTTTGGTTTGAACACGATAAAGCGTTGCGGAGATATTGCCTTAAGTGTGTTTTTGCAAACGTTATGTAAAATTTGTTTGCGCGTTTATCAAAAACGAATAGACGAATCAACTTGATTTGCAAGATTTTTTGTCAATATTGTCTGAAGATGATCTGGTTCAATTTTCGTGCAAATCGGATGAACCGTCTAGGACGAGTTCGCAAAAGTAGGTTTTTCGGTTAATTGAAAATGGCGGGGAAATATCCAAGACGGAAAATGACGTCATAGGGTGCAATCGAATTGGCACAAGCTCAGAAATTAGAGGAAAAAAGAATTTCGTTTCTAGCCCTTACGGTTCAAAAGTTATTAGCATAAACATGAGTACACATTTGGACAGGTGGTGGCGCTAGAGGGATTGAGATAGAGACACCAAAATTGCCATGGTGACATACCAGACCATCCTCTATTAGTGTGCCAAATTTCACAACTTTTTACCATACGGTTCTATGGGCTGCCATAGACTCCCATGGCGGAAGAAAAAAAGACGGGAACGGTTTCAATAGGTGCCTTCGCACCTTTGGTGCTTGGCCCCTAATAAAAAGGGCATAAAAAGGGTCTAAAAAGGCCTATAAAAAAAAGACTATAGGGTCTGAGCACTTGATTTTTGAGCTGCAGGTTGCAAAAACTTTATCAAGCCTGGTGACATGTGCATCGGAGAGGTCAAAGGTCAATTTTTGCATTTTCAGCTCATTTATCATGGAAAAGTGGTGGTTTTTTTTAACCTTTTAAACTGGTATGCCTCTACTGATGGCCCGATCTCCGTCAAAGTTTGCACGCGTCTTTACAATAATGCGACGCACATGCTCAGCCGATTTGGTGAAGTTCTGCGCAGAGCAGGCAATTTTTAGTCATTTAAATGTCATTTCGCATAGGATAGTATAGAGCATTTTTTTCACCTTTATAACAGTTAAAGCGCCACGGCGTCCATAAAAGTCTGCAAGCCTCTTTAGGGTCACGTGACGCATGCGCACGCGTGATTTCGTGAAGCTGTATGCAAATCAGGCAGGAAGAGGGCCGCTTTCAGGCATTTAATGGGATTTTCCATAGAAATACATCATTGTGACCCCTTTTTAACCGTTATAGCGCCACCAAGTGGCCAATCGCCACGTCCTTTTTCATGCGGCCACAAAACGAGCTCTTACATATGCGTGCTGAGTTTGGTGAAAATACCTCGTTCCGTTCACGAGTTATAGCCAATTTAATAAAAGTGGCTCCTCCCCCTTCCAACGTTTTGGCAGCCCTTAGGGACCGTGAACCCAAATTTCCACTTTTTTTTTATAACCTTTGACAATCAGACTCCAGAGAATCTCGCTGCGCTGGTTTGGTTCCGGTCGGGCCAATAACCTAGGACTAGTTTGCAAAAGTAGGTTTTGCAAAAAATCCCAAATAGCCGAAATTTTTCCCACTCTGGCGAGCAAATCCGAGGCATGCATTTTGTCCGCCTTGAGCCAAGGATTCCAGCGATATAAGGCACTCGAGGCTACGCCTTACGGTTGAGGAGTTATGAGCCGTTTCGTACTTTTGATCGCCGTTTCGTACTTTTGATCGCCGTTTCGTACTTTTGATCGCTGTAGCGCCCCCGTCAGGCCGATCGGGGCGGGCTTCGGTGACGTCAGTAGTCGTTGTGAGTACTACCATCCCTGCAAGTTTCAAGTCTCTACGACTTACGGTTTGGTCTGCCCGATCAGTTTTAGCTGGAGAATGATGCATCATGGGAAAATGAACAGTTACAATAGGGTTTCAGCCTGACACCTGACTTTGATTGGATTTTACTACCCCTTACTATCAATATTTTGACATTTGGGCCCGCGATCGTGCCTAACGACCTATGTTTCCGAACTTCTGACGCTGGTTTCGTCTCGATCGGACTAGCGGTTTCGAAGATATCGGCAAAAAAGTTTTAAGCACTAAATTACAACGGTGCACAAACCATACGGTGAAACCTGGCAAGTGTGGTATTGTTGGACTCGGCAACGATTCAGGAGTCTAATGAGATGAGTCTCGTGAAAATAAGTCAACCACACCCAAAGTTCTGAGCCTTTTTTAAAAAAAATCTCCACTAGGCGGCGCTGTTTCGAAACTTGTCAGGCTACTTTGGGGTATCGTGGTGATGACCCATACCGAGTTTTGCAACAATCCGTTCATGCGTTGATAAAATACAGCATTTCAGCACATAATTCAAGATGGCCGACAGCCAAAATGGCCGATATGGTAAAATTGGATATCCTTCGACTCGGCATGACGTCCCGAATCTAACGAGGCCCCTTTTATGATATTTGGACAAACGGTTCAGCAAAGAAAAGCTAAAATAGCCATTTTTCGTATCTCCAGACCAGTAGGTGGCACAGCGCCGAAACGCTGCATGTAGCCTCAAGTCATGCTTATGATGACATGTACCAAGTTTGGTTTGAACACGATAAAGCGTTGCGGAGATATTGCCTTAAGTGTGTTTTTGCAAACGTTATGTAAAATTTGTTTGCGCGTTTATCAAAAACGAATAGACGAATCAACTTGATTTGCAAGATTTTTTGTCAATATTGTCTGAAGATGATCTGGTTCAATTTTCGTGCAAATCGGATGAACCGTCTAGGACGAGTTCGCAAAAGTAGGTTTTTCGGTTAATTGAAAATGGCGGGGAAATATCCAAGACGGAAAATGACGTCATAGGGTGCAATCGAATTGGCACAAGCTCAGAAATTAGAGGAAAAAAGAATTTCGTTTCTAGCCCTTACGGTTCAAAAGTTATTAGCATAAACATGAGTACACATTTGGACAGGTGGTGGCGCTAGAGGGATTGAGATAGAGACACCAAAATTGCCATGGTGACATACCAGACCATCCTCTATTAGTGTGCCAAATTTCACAACTTTTTACCATACGGTTCTATGGGCTGCCATAGACTCCCATGGCGGAAGAAAAAAAGACGGGAACGGTTTCAATAGGTGCCTTCGCACCTTTGGTGCTTGGCCCCTAATAATAATAATAGGAACGGGAACGGTTTCAATAGGTGCCTTCGCACCTTCGGTGCTTGGCCCCTAAATATAGCTGCAAGCAGCAATACCGGGGCCAAGCGCAAAGAAGAAGACAAGACATGCCAAAATGGCTGGCAGTGTCAGATCAACTGCAGCAATGAGCAATTAATCACATTTTAATATGATTTTAGGCAAAAGGCTGAAAAATGCATTGTAGTCTGAGAGTGTCAGACCAACTGCAACAATTAACAATTATACAGTTTAAGAAGATTAGGCAAAATGGCTGAAATATCATATATTGAGTCACTGATAATATAAGTTAATGGTTTATCACTTTTGACCAATAGGTGGCACAGATACGAAATTGATGTGGTGTGGTCAGAATAAGCGAACAATGACACATGCAAAGTTTGATGCCAATATGTCAAAGCATTGCAGAGATACAGCCTCAAGAGTCATTTTGGCATAATGGCTCAACTTCGTCGCTGCGGTTTACAAAAACGGTTTCATCTATTGATGCAAAATCCCTAACTTTTTGTTGACACAGTCTGAAGATGATACGATTCGATTTTGGTGGAAATTGGACAAACGGTCTAGGATGAGTTTGAAAAAGTAGGTTTTGATCAAATAAGAACATTGAGGACAGGATTTTTGACCAAATATGGAAAAATTAGTATCTCTGTTCTCGGCATGAGCCAATGACTGTATTATGACCAGTTTCATTAAACTAGGCTAATTTAATCAAAAGTTATTAGCATGTTTGTAAATTTTGTTATAACCTCTGACCACAAGGTGGCACTGCCCCAAAACATTTTGAGTACCTTCAAAGCATGGTGCGGAAGACATGATTTTTGGACAAACAGTTCAAAAGTTATAAGCAAAAATAGCCATTTTTTGTATCTCCGGACCAGTAGGTGGCGCTGCGCCGAAACGCTGCATGTTGCTTCAGGTCATGCTTGTGATGACATATACCAAGATTGGTTTGAATACGATAAAGCGTTGTGGAGATATAGGCTTATGAGTGTTTTTGCAACCGCTACGCAAAATTTGTGTGCGCGTTTATCGAAAACGATTTGACAAATCAACTTGATTTGCAAGATTTTTTGTCAGCATGGTCTGAAGATGATCTGGTTCAATTTTCGTGCAAATCGGACAAACCGTCTAGGACGAGTTCGTAAAAGTAGGTTTTTTGGAAAATTAAAAATGGCGGGGAAATTATCATGACCGAAAATGACATCATAGGTTGCAATTGAATCGGCATGAGCCAATGACTCTATTATGACCAGTTTCAATATACTAGGCTAATTTATTCAAAAGTTATTAGCATTTTTGTCAAGTTTGTTATGTCTTTTGACCACAAGGTGGCACTGCCCTAAAACTTTTTGAGTACCTTCAGGGCATAGCAAGGAAGTCACATACCGAGTTTAGTAACAATATACTAATGCATTTGTAAAATATAGCATTTTTTGACAAAATTCAAAATGGCCGACAGCCAAAATGGCCGATATGGTAAAATTGAATATCAGACGACTCGGCATGCCGTCCTGAATGTATCGAGACCACTTTTATGATTTTTGGACAAACAGTTCAGAAGTTATAAGCAAAAATAGCAATTTTTCGTATCTCCGGACCAGTAGGTGGCGCTGCGCCGAAGCGCTGTATGTTGCCTCAAGTCATGCTTGTGATGACATGTACCAAGTTTGGTTTGAATACGATAAAGCGTTGCGGAGATATTGCCTTAAGAGTGTTTTTGCAACCACTACGTAAAATTTGTTTGCGCGTTTATCGCAAATGATTTGACGAATCAACTTGATTTGCAAGATTTTTTGTCAGCATGGTCTGAAGATGATCTGGTTCAATTTTCGTGCAAATCGGATGAACCGTCTAGGACGAGTTCGTAAAAGTAGGTTTTTCGGAAAATTCAAAATGGCGGGAAAATTTTTATGACGGAAAATGACGTCATAGGGTGCAATGGAATCGTCTTGAGCCAAGGAATCAGAGGAAAAAAGAATTTTGTTTCTAGCCCTTATGGTTCAAAAGTTATTAGCATAAACATGAGTAAAATTTTGGACTGATGGTGGCGCTAGAGGGATTGAGTTTGAGACTCCAAATTTGCTACGGTGACATTTCAGACTGTCCTCTATTAGTGTGCCAAATTTCACAACTTTTTACCATACGGTTCTATGGGCTGCCATTGACTTCGTGGCGGAAGAAGAAGAAGAAGATGAATAATAAATATAGCTGCAAGCAGCAATACCGGGGCCAAGCGCAAAGAAGAAGACAAGACATGCCAAAATGGCTGGCAGTGTCAGATCAACTGGAGCAATGAGCAATTAATCACGTTTTAAGATGATTTTAGGCAAAAGGCTGAAAAACGCATTGTAGTCTGAGAGTGTCAGACCAACTGCAACAATTAACAATTATACAGTTTAAGAAGATTAGGCAAAATGGCTGAAATATCATATATTGAGTCACTGATAATGTAAGTTAATGGTTTATCACTTTTGACCAATAGGTGGCACAGATACGAAATTGATGTGGTGTGGTCAGAATAAGGGAACAATGACACATGCAAAGTTTGATGCCAATATGTCAAAGCATTGCAGAGATACAGCCTCAAGAGTCATTTTGGCATAATGGCTCAACTTCGTCACTGCGGTTTACAAAAACGGTTTCATCTATTGATGCAAAATCCCTAACTTTTTGTTGACACAGTCTGAAGATGATACGATTCGATTTTGGTGGAAATTGGACAAACGGTCTAGGATGAGTTTGAAAAAGTAGGTTTTGATCAAATAAGAACATTGAGGACAGGATGTTTGACCAAATATGGAAAAATTAGTATCTCTGTTCTCGGCATGAGCCAATGACTGTATTATGACCAGTTTCATTAAACTAGGCTAATTTAATCAAAAGTTATTAGCATGTTTGTAAATTTTGTTATAACCTCTGACCACAAGGTGGCACTGCCCCAAAACGTTTTGAGTACCTTCAAAGCATGGTGCGGAAGACATGATTTTTGGACAAACAGTTCAAAAGTTATAAGCAAAAATAGCCATTTTTTGTATCTCCGGACCAGTAGGTGGCGCTGCGCCGAAACGCTGCATGTTGCTTCAGGTCATGCTTGTGATGACATATACCAAGATTGGTTTGAATACGATAAAGCGTTGTGGAGATATAGGCTTATGAGTGTTTTTGCAACCGCTACGCAAAATTTGTGTGCGCGTTTATCGAAAACGATTTGACAAATCAACTTGATTTGCAAGATTTTTTGTCAGCATGGTCTGAAGATGATCTGGTTCAATTTTCGTGCAAATCGGACAAACCGTCTAGGACGAGTTCGTAAAAGTAGTTTTTTTGGAAAATTAAAAATGGCGGGGAAATTATCATGATCGAAAATGACATCATAGGTTGCAATTGAATCGGCATGAGCCAATGACTCTATTATGACCAGTTTCAATATACTAGGCTAATTTATTCAAAAGTTATTAGCATTTTTGTCAAGTTTGTTATATCTTTTGACCACAAGGTGGCACTGCCCTAAAACTTTTTGAGTACCTTCAGGGCATAGCAAGGAAGTCACATACCGAGTTTAGTAACAATATACTAATGCATTTGTAAAATATAGCATTTTTTGACAAAATTCAAAATGGCCGACAGCCAAAATGGCCGATATGGTAAAATTGAATATCAGACGACTCGGCATGCCGTCCTGAATGTAACGAGACCACTTTTATGATTTTTGGACAAACAGTTCAGAAGTTATAAGCAAAAATAGCAATTTTTCGTATCTCCGGACCAGTAGGTGGCGCTGCGCCGAAACGCTGTATGTTGCCTCAAGTCATGCTTGTGATGACATGTACCAAGTTTGGTTTGAATACGATAAAGCGTTGCGAAGATATTGCCTTAAGAGTGTTTTTGCAACCGCTACATAAAATTTGTTTGCGCGTTTATCGCAAATGATTTGACGAATCAACTTGATTTGCAAGATTTTTTGTCAGCATGGTCTGAAGATGATCTGGTTCAATTTTCGTGCAAATCGGATGAACCGTCTAGGACGAGTTCGTAAAAGTAGGTTTTTCGGAAAATTAAAAATGGCGGGAAAATTTTTATGACGGAAAATGACGTCATAGGGTGCAATCGAATCGTCTTGAGCCAAGGAATCAGAGGAAACAAGAATTTTGTTTCTAGACCTTATGGTTCAAAAGTTATTAGCATAAACATGAGTCAAATTTTGGACTGATGGTGGCGCTAGAGGGATTGAGTTAGAGACTCCAAACTTGCTATGGAGACACTTGAGACCGTCCTCTATAAGTGTACCGAATTTCATAACTTTTTACCATACGGTTCTATGGGCTACCATAGACTTCGTGGCGGAAGAAGAAGAAGAAGAAGAAGAAGAAGAAGATGAATAATAATAATAATAGGAACGGGAACGGTTTCAATAGGTGCCTTCGCACCTTCGGTGCTTGGCCCCTAAATATAGCTGCAAGCAGCAATACCGGGGCCAAGCGCAAAGAAGAAGACAAGACATGCCAAAATGGCTGGCAGTGTCAGATCAACTGGAGCAATGAGCAATTAATCACATTTTAAGATGATTTTAGGCAAAAGGCTGAAAAACGCATTGTAGTCTGAGAGTGTCAGACCAACTGCAACAATTAACAATTATACAGTTTAAGAAGATTAGGCAAAATGGCTGAAATATCATATATTGAGTCACTGATAATGTAAGTTAATGGTTTATCACTTTTGACCAATAGGTGGCACAGATACGAAATTGATGTGGTGTGGTCAGAATAAGGGAACAATGACACATGCAAAGTTTGATGCCAATATGTCAAAGCATTGCAGAGATACAGCCTCAAGAGTAATTTTGGCATAATGGCTCAACTTCGTCGCTGCGGTTTACAAAAACGGTTTCATCTATTGATGCAAAATCCCTAACTTTTTGTTGACACAGTCTGAAGATGATACGATTCGATTTTGGTGGAAATTGGACAAACGGTCTAGGATGAGTTTGAAAAAGTAGGTTTTGATCAAATAAGAACATTGAGGACAGGATGTTTGACCAAATATGGAAAAATTTGTATCTCTGTTCTCGGCATGAGCCAATGACTGTATTATGACCAGTTTCATTAAACTAGGCTAATTTAATCAAAAGTTATTAGCATGTTTGTAAATTTTGTTATAACCTCTGACCACAAGGTGGCACTGCCCCAAAACGTTTTGAGTACCTTCAAAGCATGGTGCGGAAGACATGATTTTTGGACAAACAGTTCAAAAGTTATAAGCAAAAATAGCCATTTTTTGTATCTCCGGACCAGTAGGTGGCGCTGCGCCGAAACGCTGCATGTTGCTTCAGGTCATGCTTGTGATGACATATACCAAGATTGGTTTGAATACGATAAAGCGTTGTGGAGATATAGGCTTATGAGTGTTTTTGCAACCGCTACGCAAAATTTGTGTGCGCGTTTATCGAAAACGATTTGACAAATCAACTTGATTTGCAAGATTTTTTGTCAGCATGGTCTGAAGATGATCTGGTTCAATTTTCGTGCAAATCGGACAAACCGTCTAGGACGAGTTCGCAAAAGTAGGTTTTTTGGAAAAAATAAAAATGGCAGGGAAATTATCATGACCGAAAATGACATCATAGGTTGCAATTGAATCGGCATGAGCCAATGACTCTATTATGACCAGTTTCAATATACTAGGCTAATTTAATCAAAAGTTATTAGCATTTTTGTCAAGTTTGTTATATCTTTTGACCACAAGGTGGCACTGCCCTAAAACTTTTTGAGTACCTTCAGGGCATAGCAAGGAAGTCACATACCGAGTTTAGTAACAATATACTAATGCATTTGTAAAATATAGCATTTTTTGACAAAATTCAAAATGGCCGACAGCCAAAATGGCCGATATGGTAAAATTGAATATCAGACGACTCGGCATGCCGTCCTGAATGTAACGAGACCACTTTTATGATTTTTGGACAAACAGTTCAGAAGTTATAAGCAAAAAGAGCAATTTTTCGTATCTCCGGACCAGTAGGTGGCGCTGCGCCGAAACGCTGTATGTTGCCTCAAGTCACGCTTGTGATGACATGTACCAAGTTTGGTTTGAATACGATAAAGCGTTGCGGAGATATTGCCTTAAGAGTGTTTTTGCAACCGCTACGTAAAATTTGTTTGCGCGTTTATCGCAAATGATTTGACGAATCAACTTGATTTGCAAGATTTTTTGTCAGCATGGTCTGAAGATGATCTGGTTCAATTTTCGTGCAAATCGGATGAACCGTCTAGGACGAGTTCGTAAAAGTAGGTTTTTCGGAAAATTCAAAATGGCGGGAAAATTTGTATGACGGAAAATGACGTCATATGGTGCAATCGAATCGTCTTGAGTCAAGGAATCAGAGGAAAAAAGAATTTTGTTTCTAGCCCTTATGGTTCAAAAGTTATTAGCATAAACATGAGTCAAATTTTGGACTGATGGTGGCGCTAGAGGGATTGAGTTTGAGACTCCAAATTTGCTACGGTGACATTTCAGACTGTCCTCTATGAGTGTGCCAAATTTCACAACTTTTTACCATACGGTTCTATGGGCTGCCATAGACTTCGTGGCGGAAGAAGAAGAAGAAGAAGATGAATAAATATAGCTGCAAGCAGCAATACCGGGGCCAAGCGCAAAGAAGAAGACAAGACATGCCAAAATGGCTGGCAGTGTCAGATCAACTGCAGCAATGAGCAATTAATCACGTTTTAAGATGATTTTAGGCAATAGGCTGAAAAATGCATTGTAGTTTGAGTGTGTCAAACCAACTGCAACAATGAACAATTATACAGTTTAAGAAGATTAGGCAAAATGGCTGAAATATCATATATAGAGTCACTAATAATATAATTTAATGGTTTATCACTTTTGACCAATAGGTGGCGCAGTTACGAAATTGATGTGGTGTGGTCAGAATAAGGGAACAATGACACATGCAAAGTTTGATGCCAATATGTCAAAGCATTGCAGAGATACAACGTCAAGAGTCATTTTGGCATCATGCCTCAAATTCGTCGCAGCGATATACAAAAACGGTTTTGCCTATAAACGCAAAATCCATAATATTTTCTTGGCACAGCCTGAAGATGATACGATTAAATTTTGGTGAAAATCGGACAAACGGCCTAGGAGAGTTTGAAGAAGTAGTTTTTTAACAAATAGCAAGATGGAGGACAGGAAGTTTGACCAAGTATGGCAAAATTTATATTTATGTTCTCAGCAGTAGCCAAGGAATGTATTATGACCAGTTTCATTATTATAGACAAATTTATTCAAAAGTTATTAGCCTTTTTGTATATCTTGTTATACATTTTGACCACAAGGTGGCGCTGCCCTGAAACCTTTTGAGTACCTTCAGGGCATGGTGCAGAACTCGAACACATAACGAGTTTCGTAATTATACTCCAAAGCATTATTTAAACAAAGGCCTAGAATAAATTTTTTTCATAATCCTGTATTTCATGTTTTTTCTATTATTGTGCCACCAAGAGATATGATACCACCATTTTTTATGTGTCCTCGGAGTGAGCCCATACATATGTGTGTCGATTTTGGTGAAAATATCTCATTTTGTTTTTGAGTTATAGACATTTATATGAAAAAACACATAAAAAATTACTGACACCTGACTTTGATTGGATTTTACTTCCCCTTAATGTCAATATTTTGACATTTGGGTATTAACACTTGGCTATCGACCTATGTTTCAGAACTTCTGATGCTGGTTTCGTCTTGGTCAGACTAGCATTCGAAGATATCCGCTAATGTTTTTTTAGCGCTAAGTTACCATGCTGCGAAATCTGGCAAGTCTGGTATCGTTGGACTTGGCAAGGATTCAGGAGACAAAAAAAAGTTACTCCTATGAAAACAAGTCAACCACACCCAAAGTTATAAGCATTTGGGAGGGGCAATCTCCACTAGGTGGTGCTGTTTCTAAACCTCTCAGGCTACCTCAGGGCATCGTGGTGATGACCCATACTGAGTTTTGTCAACCCTATGTCAACCTAAAATGTATTACTGAGACCACAAAATATGGCGGAAAATGAATACTTAAACAATAATACTTAAACAATAGGCTTAAACAATAATATTTTATACAGACTAAACATGCTCACACACACAAACACACATTTTGTTGTAGATACAGATATGTGAAATATATGGTGGGAACAAAATGTTTACTGCAAGTTTTTTTCAGGTTTCACATTACTCATCATGTGGCACAATTGTCAATACCAATACTTCAATAGAAAGGAAGTGATGCATTTTACAAAATGTGATTGTAAATGTTATAATAGTGATTTTATAATGTCTAAATATGAATTACAGATCAATATTAGGGAGTAGTATGAGCACAAATTGATGACAATAACTTAGTCTACTTAGCTGTATCGTTAGATTTTAGCTCAGCATTTTATGTAATGGATCATAAATTATTGCTGGATAAATTGATTGTTTAATATGTAACAATGACTACGTTTACATGGACAACAATACTCCAATATTAATCTGATTAAGACCATACTCTGATTAAGAATCTACCATGTAAACAGTGATTTCTAATTACCTTAATCTGGTTAAAGCCATACTTGAATTAAAGGTCCCATGGCATGGCATTTTTCTATTATTTTATAGTGTTTCCTGAGGTGTACTTATATTGTTAGTATGATTTTTACATCATAAAATGTCATAATTTAGAAATAAAAGACATTTTTTCTATACTGCTGTTTGCCCTGTGGCTGAATGCCCTGCTTCAAGAGGCGTGTCTGCGGTGAGACTTCAGTAAAAACGCCCACTGTTGTGATTGGCTGACATCTTTGCGGAGGGAGGGGGCGTGGTTTAACGAGGCACGAGCAGGCACGAGTCTGCCAGAGACAGATGGACCTGTGTTCACTTCTCATCAGTTCTCTCAGCATGTCTCAGTTCAGGGTGAACTGTTGTAGGTACTAGCATATACTTCAGGTTATTAGTTTATTTCTAGTCGGAGGGATTGTCACTCATGTGGATCAGCGCTGACTCGAGACGCGAACCGTTTAGAACGATTCAGTCCGATTTGGTGAACTGGTTCGGTTCACTAAAAAGAACCGATTCAAAAGAATGATTCGTTTGCGAACCGGACATCACGGAGACGGAGCGATTGCTAACAAAGTTATTTATAGTAACTACTGAGTTATGAGAGCGCTGTCTGTCAGCGTGAGTTTATTGTGTTTGTATCTGAGAGTTCTGAATAAACAGTCCCAGTCACGCCGAGTCCGTCTTCATCATTATTACCAACTTTGTAACACATGCAATGTACCATTACAGCGAGATGAACGAGTTAGTAAGTGTTGAGTATAGCATTATTTCTAGATATGTTCCAATCATATGAAAAGCGTCAGTGACGCGCATTGAGTAACTTACACAGCGCAAACAAAGACACAACAGCAGTAATCGAATGTAATCCAGTTTATTGTGGGGATAGCTGGCTAGCCTAGCCGGATACCCTCATGCTTACCCCCCGTCTGCTTAATCTCACGCCGCGTTTGGCTCCTCCGCTGTGGGCCAGATGCAGAACTGGGGGTCGGGGATGTTGAAGGCCGAGCTTCGGCATGTGTGAGGTTTATCTCTACAGATGTGACTCTGCTGGTGTTGAGCAGAAAAGACTGTATGCACATTTAAGAACAGATAGACGCGACGAGGACGAACAAAAACACTGACTCACAAGATAGAAAACACCTTTCTGTCGGGAGAGAAGCCGCAGTGTGTGCACGAATAATAAATAATTAGCTACACATAAAAAATTAATGATCACAGATCAGAAGGAACTGAAGAAAGACTTCTGTTTTCATTTATACATCCAAACACTGAGAAACTGCCAGCGTTCACTCGTTCACAAGTAATGATCTCTCGAGCACTTGCAAGGGCGTGCCAGATTCTCTGGGTGGAGGAAAGGGAGGTTACCGTTCCTGCTTGGACGTCAAACCAGGAGACTTCAGGATTGGCTCGTCTGGCCTGTCATTTTCTCAAAGGCAGAGAAAGACAGCCAGAACTCGGTTTTACACCGATCAACATTTCTATCCACTTGGGGACAATATTCAGGCTAGGGGAACTCATATTAATGTTGAAATACCTCATAAAATGACAATTTCATGCCATGGGACCTTTAAACAAAAATCGAATTAAGACATGTGGAGTATGCCTATTTTAGTCGCATTATCGAAGTGCATTGTAGACATGTATACACCTTAATCTAACTATTAACGTCGTCGTGTAGGAGTTTTCGCCGCATTTTGTGACAGGACACACACACACACACACCAGGCAAGTGCAGAGCGGAGGAGGACTTTGGAACGCGAGCCCCTGTCCTTTTTAAAAATGTATCAAAAGTGCCCCTCTCAACAATCATCAATAATATTGTGACAAATAAAACAGAATTTGAATTATAATTAATATAACAGCGCGTACAAAACAGTAACAAGGCACTCAAATGTCCCGTTTATCTTTTACGTATCTGTCAGTTTGAAATGTCGATGCCATGACGTGTTGCTATGGTTGGTGCGTGTCTTGCTTGACTGCTCATTCTGACACTGCCTCCTCTATATTTTTTTCTTTGTGTTGTAATATGTAAAAGTACATTGTAAAAGTAAAATACAATAAGTTTGTATCTGTAATCTCAGATTCATAATTGTCTGCTTACAACAGTGGTCGAGAACCTCTAGGCTCCCGAGCCATATGGCCATTCAGTGAACGTCTGTGGCTCGACGGCAGAAAAAAACAATCCAAACAATCACGATTTTGAAACCTCAATTTTCATCATTAATCAAAGCTATTAATCGAAATGTAGGCTGTCAAGAAAGAGGCAAGATGGGCAGTGTCTCTTCAAAAAAACCTGAAAGACACAACATATAATATTACAAAAATAAAACAATGTAGCCTATATATATATATATATATATATTAGTGCTGTCAAACGATTAAAATATTTAATCGCGATTAATCGCATTAATGCCATAGTTAACTCACAATTAATCACAATTAATCGCACATTTTTATTTATTCTAAATGTCCCTTGATTTCTTTTTGTCCCATTATTTTTTCTTATTTTAATGCTCTTATCAACATAGAAAAGTGGATCGGCTTGCTTTGTTCAAATGTTTGTTTTATTGAAAACAACATTGGCATACTGTAGTGTTCGATTTCACACCAACATTCTCACTTGAAGCAGTCATTCACACTTGGAGCAAATAATCGCTCACACAATGTAACACTGTCCATCAATAAAAGGGTGAAAAAAAATACTTTGTTGCACAAACAGCCCCTTCAACAGCCCTTTCTAAGGGATCAAAACAGGGTGATACAAAATAAAATTACAAAGTGCACATGCAAGGTAAACTAGGACTCCGCCTATAGTGCAGTTAAACCAGGGGTCGCCAACTAGCGGACTCCGGTCCAAATCCGGACCGCGAAGCCTTTTGACGTAGGCTAATGAAACAGTTAACGTTGCAATGCTCACTGTTACGTTCAGACCCAGACGCGCGGTCAAGCATGCAGGTGCACCGGACGCGAATGACGCGACATGCACGCCGCTTAATTCGCGCCGCAGAATGTCTATTTGCGTCTTTGCATTGACTTAAATCACTCGCGCAAAACGCTTCATTCGCGTCCGGTGTGAATGCACCATCAGAGCAGAAAGCAGCGCTCAAGACAAGCACTTTTAGTTGAAGACCCCTGAGTTAAACCATGGCATAATACGTTTCTCATTTCGGCGTCTCACGCTTGCCATCCACGTCTACTCTTTTAATGGCCCAAACAAGTGTGGGCAGCCGCAGCGTGCCTGATGTTTTGTTTCCGGTCTAGCTACATCCGGAGTGGTGTTGTAGTTTTTCTAACGTTACTAGTTGCTGCAACAGCATGTGAAAAAACTACAAAGTTTGTTAGACCAAAAAGAACGTTAATCTCGCGATAAAAAAATTGACGCCGTTAAAATAGGTTTGCGTTAACGTCGTTAATAACGCGTTTAACTGACAGCACTAATATATATATACATATATATATATATATATATATATATATATATTACATTAAAAAGTATAAAAATCACTCATTTTTATAAAGGAACACTGTCCGACAGCGACACCCGCAGATAGCCTAAAGTTACAGCGGTTTGCCTGAGCCTAATGATTTTAACAGACCCATGAAAGTCGCACTATGATTGGCCGTCGGGTGGCATGGAGACGTAATGACGTGCCATTAATCGAGCTATGTTCTATATGTAAAACGGGAACATGAATGGAATATTCTAAAATCAACTCATGTAAACACCTTAATCAGATTATTGTCTTATTCAGATTAAGGGCAATAATTAGATTACTGCTGTCCATGTAAACATAGTCACTGTTTATGTTATTAAGGAAGTTATTCAGATTTTAAAGAGCAATGTGGTGTTCCTCAAGGAAGTTGTTTAGGACTATTATTATCATCATCATTATTTTATCAATGATCTTCCTCCTGTTTTAAACTGTGCACAGACAGTCATGTATTTTTTTTTGAAAACCACTGCACAACAATGGACTATAATATCTGGAGGAATGAAAATATGGAATGATTTACTATCAGATATTATAAAATGAGTTTTACAAGGAAGGAACATTTAATGGAATTTGTTAATGGGATTTGTATGTTTAATTTTATTGTTGTTGATTTAATTAGGGCCCGAGCACCGATGGTGGTCTATATGCCAATATTTAGTCAGTTATAGTGCCACCTGTGGGCAACAGTAAACTGTGATTAACTCCTCATTAAGATTGAACCAGAATCATATTTGGTCAGTGTAATCTTAAGCCTTAGTGATGTAAAATTTCAAAGATCTTGAGTTTCGTTGAACTGAGTTTTGAGTTTTGTCTGTGGCATCCTGACAAAGTCTGATGTTTCTGCAAAATTTTAGTTAGTCATAGTGCCACCAGCTGGTCAAGTCAAGTCACCTTTATTTAAATAGCGCTTTCAACAAGTCCAATTGTTTCAAAGTAGCTTCACAGTGTTAACTATCTAACTATCTAACTATCCAGCTAATTTCAATTTTCATATAGTGTCAATGCGGGCAGAACGGTAATATAGTTGAAATTTAGGTGTCCCCAACTGAGCAAGCCAAAGGCAACGGTGGCAAGGAACCAAAATTCCTTTCAATGCCAGAATGGAGAAAAAGAAACCTTGGGAGAAACCAGTTTGGGTGCCAGTTGTCCTCTGGCCGACGAACAAACAGTGTATGATTATAATTCTGGCAATATTACAGTTCAGAAGTCATATTAGATAAATAGATATTCGTAAGATTATTCGATAGATTGGAGTCGTCGTGCTGGAGACGGGTTTAATGAGGGTGTCGTTTAGATGCAGCATTTACAGGGCAGAGTTTAGTTGACAGGCTCTCTTTAGACATATCAGGGATGCATTGGTCATGTCCAGGTGCAGGTCCACCATCTGATCTGAATACAGCCCGGTAGCAGGAAGTGTGGCAAATACAAATGATTGATGTAGTCCTCCTATTTTTATATACTTAAATGCATATTGGCCACCGTGCTCTGTTTTCCTAAAGCCCCAAGGTCACCTGGCACAGGTGCGAGATCCCTTCCATTGCTCTTGCAGCTTTAATGTAGTTTTGTATTTTTTACTTTTTGGGACCTCATGAAGAGTAGTCACTGCCTAGGTACTGGCTAATGGGGATCCAAGTAAACAAATAAACTTAGATCATAGATGGGAAAGAGCATTCACAGCAAAACAGGCAATTTAACTAAGGAAAAATATGTAACACATCTCTGCTTTTTTTTTAGGTGTCCTCAAAGTGTGCCCAAAAATATATGTGTAAAATTTGTTGTAAATATCTCATTTTATTTTAAAGTTATAACCACTTATATTTAGAGAGAATTGGCTGCATTGATTGGATTTTTTTTTTTGCCACTTCCTTCCAAAATGTTGGCTTTTGGTCATTATTGTTTAGCCATTGACCTATGTTATGTGTCTTGAAGACATTCGCAAAGGTTTTTTAGGTGCTAAAATACACCTTTTCATATACCATAAGGTGAAACCTGGCATGTTTGGTATCACTGGAATTCAGCAATGATTCAGGAGTCTAAGGAGGTGAATGCTCATTCAGGGCATTGTGCCAATGACGTATACAGAGTTTTTTGAGATATGCCAGTGTCCTCATAGACTATCATGGCAACCTGGATGAAGACAATGAATGCCCATTGTCATCTGACTAATGTTTGGGTGCCTATATTGCCATTTTCACGTGTTTTTCCCCTGTTATAGCGCCAACAAGTGGTTAATAGTTGCGATTTTTTTTATGTGATCTCAGACTGAGCTCAAATACATGTGACCTGAATTTGGTGAAAATATCTCATTCCGTTCACAAGTTATAGCCATTTTAGTAAAAGAGGTCCCGGTTACATCAAACATTTTGGCTCCCCTTAGCGACCATGAATCAAAATGTGTTTTTTTTTAAATAATTATTGATAATCACTCTCCAGAGAACATTTCTGCAGTGATTTGGTTCTGATCAGGCAAAGAACCTGGGAGTAATTTACAAAAGTAGGTTTTACAAAAAACCTAAAATATCTCGAAATTGGCGCCTGAAGGGCGAGCAAATCCGAGGCATGCATTTTGTCCGCCTTGAGCCAAGGATTCCAGCGATATAAGGCACTCGAGGCTACGCCTTACGGTTGAGGAGTTATGAGCCGTTTCGTACTTTTGATCGCCGTTTCGTACTTTTGATCGCTGTAGCGCCCCCGTCAGGCCGATCGGGGCGGGCTTCGGTGACGTCAGTAGTCGTTGTGAGTACTACCATCCCTGCAAGTTTCAAGTCTCTACGACTTACGGTTTGGTCTGCCCGATCAGTTTTAGCTGGAGAATGATGCATCATGGGAAAATGAACAGTTACAATAGGGTTTCAGCCTGACACCTGACTTTGATTGGATTTTACTACCCCTTACTATCAATATTTTGACATTTGGGCCCGCGATCGTGCCTAACGACCTATGTTTCCGAACTTCTGACGCTGGTTTCGTCTCGATCGGACTAGCGGTTTCGAAGATATCGGCAAAAAAGTTTTAAGCACTAAATTACAACGGTGCACAAACCATACGGTGAAACCTGGCAAGTGTGGTATTGTTGGACTCGGCAACGATTCAGGAGTCTAATGAGATGAGTCTCGTGAAAATAAGTCAACCACACCCAAAGTTCTGAGCCTTTTTTTAAAAAAATCTCCACTAGGCGGCGCTGTTTCGAAACTTGTCAGGCTACTTTGGGGTATCGTGGTGATGACCCATACCGAGTTTTGCAACAATCCGTTCATGCGTTGATAAAATACAGCATTTCAGCACATAATTCAAGATGGCCGACAGCCAAAATGGCCGATATGGTAAAATTGGATATCCTTCGACTCGGCATGACGTCCCGAATCTAACGAGGCCCCTTTTATGATATTTGGACAAACGGTTCAGCAAAGAAAAGCTAAAATAGCCATTTTTCGTATCTCCAGACCAGTAGGTGGCACAGCGCCGAAACGCTGCATGTAGCCTCAAGTCATGCTTATGATGACATGTACCAAGTTTGGTTTGAACACGATAAAGCGTTGCGGAGATATTGCCTTAAGTGTGTTTTTGCAAACGTTATGTAAAATTTGTTTGCGCGTTTATCAAAAACGAATAGACGAATCAACTTGATTTGCAAGATTTTTTGTCAATATTGTCTGAAGATGATCTGGTTCAATTTTCGTGCAAATCGGATGAACCGTCTAGGACGAGTTCGCAAAAGTAGGTTTTTCGGTTAATTGAAAATGGCGGGGAAATATCCAAGACGGAAAATGACGTCATAGGGTGCAATCGAATTGGCACAAGCTCAGAAATTAGAGGAAAAAAGAATTTCGTTTCTAGCCCTTACGGTTCAAAAGTTATTAGCATAAACATGAGTACACATTTGGACAGGTGGTGGCGCTAGAGGGATTGAGATAGAGACACCAAAATTGCCATGGTGACATACCAGACCATCCTCTATTAGTGTGCCAAATTTCACAACTTTTTACCATACGGTTCTATGGGCTGCCATAGACTCCCATGGCGGAAGAAAAAAAGACGGGAACGGTTTCAATAGGTGCCTTCGCACCTTTGGTGCTTGGCCCCTAATAAAAAGGGCATAAAAAGGGTCTAAAAAGGCCTATAAAAAAAAGACTATAGGGTCTGAGCACTTGATTTTTGAGCTGCAGGTTGCAAAAACTTTATCAAGCCTGGTGACATGTGCATCGGAGAGGTCAAAGGTCAATTTTTGCATTTTCAGCTCATTTATCATGGAAAAGTGGTGGTTTTTTTTAACCTTTTAAACTGGTATGCCTCTACTGATGGCCCGATCTCCGTCAAAGTTTGCACGCGTCTTTACAATAATGCGACGCACATGCTCAGCCGATTTGGTGAAGTTCTGCGCAGAGCAGGCAATTTTTAGTCATTTAAATGTCATTTCGCATAGGATAGTATAGAGCATTTTTTTCACCTTTATAACAGTTAAAGCGCCACGGCGTCCATAAAAGTCTGCAAGCCTCTTTAGGGTCACGTGACGCATGCGCACGCGTGATTTCGTGAAGCTGTATGCAAATCAGGCAGGAAGAGGGCCGCTTTCAGGCATTTAATGGGATTTTCCATAGAAATACATCATTGTGACCCCTTTTTAACCGTTATAGCGCCACCAAGTGGCCAATCGCCACGTCCTTTTTCATGCGGCCACAAAACGAGCTCTTACATATGCGTGCTGAGTTTGGTGAAAATACCTCGTTCCGTTCACGAGTTATAGCCAATTTAATAAAAGTGGCTCCTCCCCCTTCCAACGTTTTGGCAGCCCTTAGGGACCGTGAACCCAAATTTCCACTTTTTTTTTATAACCTTTGACAATCAGACTCCAGAGAATCTCGCTGCGCTGGTTTGGTTCCGGTCGGGCCAATAACCTAGGACTAGTTTGCAAAAGTAGGTTTTGCAAAAAATCCCAAATAGCCGAAATTTTTCCCACTCTGGCGAGCAAATCCGAGGCATGCATTTTGTCCGCCTTGAGCCAAGGATTCCAGCGATATAAGGCACTCGAGGCTACGCCTTACGGTTGAGGAGTTATGAGCCGTTTCGTACTTTTGATCGCCGTTTCGTACTTTTGATCGCCGTTTCGTACTTTTGATCGCTGTAGCGCCCCCGTCAGGCCGATCGGGGCGGGCTTCGGTGACGTCAGTAGTCGTTGTGAGTACTACCATCCCTGCAAGTTTCAAGTCTCTACGACTTACGGTTTGGTCTGCCCGATCAGTTTTAGCTGGAGAATGATGCATCATGGGAAAATGAACAGTTACAATAGGGTTTCAGCCTGACACCTGACTTTGATTGGATTTTACTACCCCTTACTATCAATATTTTGACATTTGGGCCCGCGATCGTGCCTAACGACCTATGTTTCCGAACTTCTGACGCTGGTTTCGTCTCGATCGGACTAGCGGTTTCGAAGATATCGGCAAAAAAGTTTTAAGCACTAAATTACAACGGTGCACAAACCATACGGTGAAACCTGGCAAGTGTGGTATTGTTGGACTCGGCAACGATTCAGGAGTCTAATGAGATGAGTCTCGTGAAAATAAGTCAACCACACCCAAAGTTCTGAGCCTTTTTTAAAAAAAATCTCCACTAGGCGGCGCTGTTTCGAAACTTGTCAGGCTACTTTGGGGTATCGTGGTGATGACCCATACCGAGTTTTGCAACAATCCGTTCATGCGTTGATAAAATACAGCATTTCAGCACATAATTCAAGATGGCCGACAGCCAAAATGGCCGATATGGTAAAATTGGATATCCTTCGACTCGGCATGACGTCCCGAATCTAACGAGGCCCCTTTTATGATATTTGGACAAACGGTTCAGCAAAGAAAAGCTAAAATAGCCATTTTTCGTATCTCCAGACCAGTAGGTGGCACAGCGCCGAAACGCTGCATGTAGCCTCAAGTCATGCTTATGATGACATGTACCAAGTTTGGTTTGAACACGATAAAGCGTTGCGGAGATATTGCCTTAAGTGTGTTTTTGCAAACGTTATGTAAAATTTGTTTGCGCGTTTATCAAAAACGAATAGACGAATCAACTTGATTTGCAAGATTTTTTGTCAATATTGTCTGAAGATGATCTGGTTCAATTTTCGTGCAAATCGGATGAACCGTCTAGGACGAGTTCGCAAAAGTAGGTTTTTCGGTTAATTGAAAATGGCGGGGAAATATCCAAGACGGAAAATGACGTCATAGGGTGCAATCGAATTGGCACAAGCTCAGAAATTAGAGGAAAAAAGAATTTCGTTTCTAGCCCTTACGGTTCAAAAGTTATTAGCATAAACATGAGTACACATTTGGACAGGTGGTGGCGCTAGAGGGATTGAGATAGAGACACCAAAATTGCCATGGTGACATACCAGACCATCCTCTATTAGTGTGCCAAATTTCACAACTTTTTACCATACGGTTCTATGGGCTGCCATAGACTCCCATGGCGGAAGAAAAAAAGACGGGAACGGTTTCAATAGGTGCCTTCGCACCTTTGGTGCTTGGCCCCTAATAATAATAATAGGAACGGGAACGGTTTCAATAGGTGCCTTCGCACCTTCGGTGCTTGGCCCCTAAATATAGCTGCAAGCAGCAATACCGGGGCCAAGCGCAAAGAAGAAGACAAGACATGCCAAAATGGCTGGCAGTGTCAGATCAACTGCAGCAATGAGCAATTAATCACATTTTAATATGATTTTAGGCAAAAGGCTGAAAAATGCATTGTAGTCTGAGAGTGTCAGACCAACTGCAACAATTAACAATTATACAGTTTAAGAAGATTAGGCAAAATGGCTGAAATATCATATATTGAGTCACTGATAATATAAGTTAATGGTTTATCACTTTTGACCAATAGGTGGCACAGATACGAAATTGATGTGGTGTGGTCAGAATAAGCGAACAATGACACATGCAAAGTTTGATGCCAATATGTCAAAGCATTGCAGAGATACAGCCTCAAGAGTCATTTTGGCATAATGGCTCAACTTCGTCGCTGCGGTTTACAAAAACGGTTTCATCTATTGATGCAAAATCCCTAACTTTTTGTTGACACAGTCTGAAGATGATACGATTCGATTTTGGTGGAAATTGGACAAACGGTCTAGGATGAGTTTGAAAAAGTAGGTTTTGATCAAATAAGAACATTGAGGACAGGATTTTTGACCAAATATGGAAAAATTAGTATCTCTGTTCTCGGCATGAGCCAATGACTGTATTATGACCAGTTTCATTAAACTAGGCTAATTTAATCAAAAGTTATTAGCATGTTTGTAAATTTTGTTATAACCTCTGACCACAAGGTGGCACTGCCCCAAAACATTTTGAGTACCTTCAAAGCATGGTGCGGAAGACATGATTTTTGGACAAACAGTTCAAAAGTTATAAGCAAAAATAGCCATTTTTTGTATCTCCGGACCAGTAGGTGGCGCTGCGCCGAAACGCTGCATGTTGCTTCAGGTCATGCTTGTGATGACATATACCAAGATTGGTTTGAATACGATAAAGCGTTGTGGAGATATAGGCTTATGAGTGTTTTTGCAACCGCTACGCAAAATTTGTGTGCGCGTTTATCGAAAACGATTTGACAAATCAACTTGATTTGCAAGATTTTTTGTCAGCATGGTCTGAAGATGATCTGGTTCAATTTTCGTGCAAATCGGACAAACCGTCTAGGACGAGTTCGTAAAAGTAGGTTTTTTGGAAAATTAAAAATGGCGGGGAAATTATCATGACCGAAAATGACATCATAGGTTGCAATTGAATCGGCATGAGCCAATGACTCTATTATGACCAGTTTCAATATACTAGGCTAATTTATTCAAAAGTTATTAGCATTTTTGTCAAGTTTGTTATGTCTTTTGACCACAAGGTGGCACTGCCCTAAAACTTTTTGAGTACCTTCAGGGCATAGCAAGGAAGTCACATACCGAGTTTAGTAACAATATACTAATGCATTTGTAAAATATAGCATTTTTTGACAAAATTCAAAATGGCCGACAGCCAAAATGGCCGATATGGTAAAATTGAATATCAGACGACTCGGCATGCCGTCCTGAATGTAACGAGACCACTTTTATGATTTTTGGACAAACAGTTCAGAAGTTATAAGCAAAAATAGCAATTTTTCGTATCTCCGGACCAGTAGGTGGCGCTGCGCCGAAACGCTGTATGTTGCCTCAAGTCATGCTTGTGATGACATGTACCAAGTTTGGTTTGAATACGATAAAGCGTTGCGAAGATATTGCCTTAAGAGTGTTTTTGCAACCGCTACGTAAAATTTGTTTGCGCGTTTATCGCAAATGATTTGACGAATCAACTTGATTTGCAAGATTTTTTGTCAGCATGGTCTGAAGATGATCTGGTTCAATTTTCGTGCAAATCGGATGAACCGTCTAGGACGAGTTTGTAAAAGTAGGTTTTTCGGAAAATTAAAAATGGCGGGAAAATTTTTATGACGGAAAATGACGTCATAGGGTGCAATCGAATCGTCTTGAGCCAAGGAATCAGGGGAAAAAAGAAGTTTGTTTCTAGCCCTTATGGTTCAAAAGTTATTAGCATAAACATGAGTCAAATTTTGGACTGATGGTGGCGCTAGAGGGATTGAGTTTGAGACTCCAAATTTGCTACGGTGACATTACAGACTGTCCTCTATTAGTGTGCCAAATTTCACAACTTTTTACCATACGGTTCTATGGGCTGCCATAGACTTCGTGGCGGAAGAAGAAGAAGAAGAAGATGAATAATAAATATAGCTGCAAGCAGCAATACCGGGGCCAAGCGCAAAGAAGAAGACAAGACATGCCAAAATGGCTGGCAGTGTCAGATCAACTGGAGCAATGAGCAATTAATCACATTTTAAGATGATTTTAGGCAAAAGGCTGAAAAATGCATTGTAGTCTGAGAGTGTCAGACCAACTGCAACAATGAACAATTATACAGTTTAAGAAGATTAGGGCAAAATGGCTGAAATATCATATATAGAGTCACTGATAATATAAGTTAATGGTTAATCACTTTTGACCAATAGGTGGCACAGTTACGAAATTTATGTGGTGTGGTCAGAATAAGGGAACAATGACACATGCAAAGTTTGATGCCAATATGTCAAAGCATTGCAGAGATACAGCCTCAAGAGTCATTTTGGCATCATGCCTCAAATTTGTCGCTGCGGTTTACAAAAACAGTTTCATCTATTGATGCAAAATCCCTAACTTTTTGTTGACACAGTCTGAAGATGATACGATTCGATTTTGGTGGAAATTGGACAAACAGTCTAGGATGAGTTTGAAAAAGTAGATTTTGATCAAATAAGAACATTGAGGACAGTATGTTTGACCAAATATGGCAAAATTTGTATCTATGTTCTTGGCATGAGCCAATAAATGTATTTTGACCTGTTTCATTAAACTAGGCTAATTTAATCAAAAGTTATTAGCATTTTTGTAAATTTTGTTATAACCTTTGACCACAAGGTGGCACTGCCCCAAAACTTTTTGAGTACCTTCAAAGCATGGTGCGGAAGACCCATACCAAGTTTCGCAACGATAGACTAATGCGTTTGTAAAATATAGTATTTTAGCACATAATTCAAAATAGCCGAGAGCCAAAATGGCCGATATGGTAAAATTGAAAATCAGACAACTCTGAATACCGTCCTGAATCTAACGAGACAACTTTTATTATTTTTGGACAAACGGTTCAAAAGTTATAAGCAAAAATAGCCATTTTTTTGTATCTCCGGACCAGTAGGTGGCGCTGCGCCGAAATGCTGCAAGTTGCCTCAAGTCATGCTTGTGATGACATATACCAAGTTTGGATTGAACACGATAAAGCGTTGCGGAGATATTGCCTTATGAGTGTTTTTGCAACCGCTACGTAAAATTTGTGTGCACGTTTATCAAAAACGATTTGACGAATCAACTTGATTTGCAAGATTTTTTGTCAGCATGGTCTGAAGATGATCTGGTTCAATTTTCGTGCAAATCGGACAAACCGTCTAGGACGAGTTCGCAAAAGTAGGTTTTTTGGAAAATTAAATATGGCGGGGAAATTATCATGACCGAAAATGACGTCATAGGGTGCAATTGAATCGGCATGAGCCAATGAATGTATTATGACCAGTGTCATTATACTAAGCTAATTAAATCAAAAGTTATTAGCATTTTTGTCAAGTTTGTTATAACTTTTGACCACAAGGTGGCACTGCCCCAAAACTTGTTGAGTACCTTCAGGGCATGGAGTGGAAGTCACATACCAAGTTTAGTAACAATACACTAATGCATTTGTAAAATATAGCATTTTAGCACATAATTCAAAATGGCCGACAGCCAAAATGGCCGATATGGTAAAATTGAATATCAGACAACTCGGCATGTCGTCCTGAATCTAACGAGACCACTTTTATGATTTTTGGACAAACGGTTCAGAAGTTATAAGCAAAAACAGCCATTTTTTGTATCTCCGGACCAGTAGGTGGCGCTGCGCCGAAACGCTGTATGTTGCCTCAAGTCATGCTTGTGATAACATGTACCAAGATTGGTTTGAATACGATAAAGCGTTGTGGAGATATAGCCTTAAGTGGGTTTTTGCAACCGCTACGTAAAATTTGTGTGCGCGTTTATCAAAAACGATTTGACGAATCAACTTGATTTGCAAGATTTTTTGTCAGCATGGTCTGAAGATAATCTGGTTCAATTTTTGTACAAATCGGATGAACCGTCTAGGACGAGTTCGCAAAAGTAGGTTTTTCGGTTAATTAAAAATGGCGGGAAAATTATCATGGCGGAAAATGACGTCATAGGGTGCAATCGAATTGTCTTGAGCCAAGGAATCAGAGGAAAAAAGAATTTTGTTTCTAGCCCTTATGGTTCAAAAGTTATTAACATAAACATGAGTCCAATTTTGGACTGATGGTGGCGCTAGAGGGATTAAATTAGAGACTCCAAATTTGCTATGGAGACACTACAGACTGTCCTCTATAAGTGTGCCAAATTTCATAACTTTTTACCATACGGTTCTATGGGCTGCCATAGACTTCGTGGCGGAAGAAGAAGAAGAAGAAGATGAAATATAGCTGCAAGCAGCAATACCGGGGCCAAGCGCAAAGAAGAAGACAAGACATGCCAAAATGGCTGGCAGTGTCAGATCAACTGCAGCAATGAGCAATTAATCACGTTTTAAGATGATTTTAGGCAAAAGGCTGAAAAATGCATTGTAGTCTGAGAGTGTCAGACCAACTGCAACAATTAACAATTATACAGTTTAAGAAGATTAGGCAAAATGGCTGAAATATCATATATAGAGTCACTGATAATATAAGTTAATGGTTTATCACTGTTGACCAATAGGTGGCACAGTTACGAAATTGATGTGGTGTAGTCAGAATAAGGGAACAATGACACATGCAAAGTTTGATGCCAATATGTCAAAGCATTGCAGAGATACAGCCTCAAGAGTCATTTTGGCATCATGGCTCAACTTCGTCACTGCGGTTTACAAAAACGGTTTCATCTATTGATGCAAAATCCCTAACTTTTTGTTGACATAGTCTGAAGATGATACGATTCGATTTTGGTGGAAATTGGATAAACGGTCTAGGATGAGTTTGAAAAAGTAGGTTTTGATCAAATAAGAACATTGAGGACAGGATGTTTGACCAAATATGGCAAAATTAGTATCTATGTTCTCGGCATGAGCCAATAAATGTATTATGACCAGTTTCATTAAACTAGGCTAATTTAATCAAAAGTTATTAGCATGTTTGTAAATTTAGTTATAACCTCTGACCACAAGGTGGCACTGCCCCAAAACTTTTTGAGTACCTTCAAAGCATGGTGCGGAAGACCCATACCAAGTTTCGTAACGATAGACTAATGCGTTTGTAAAATATAGTATTTTAACACATAATTCAAAATAGCCGAGAGCCAAAATGGCCGATATGGTAAAATTGAAAATCAGACAACTCTGAATACCGTCCTGAATCTAACGAGACAACTTTTATTATTTTTGGACAAACGGTTCAAAAGTTATAAGCAAAAATAGCCATTTTTTGTATCTCCGGACCAGTAGGTGGCGCTGCGCCGAAACACTGCATGTTGCCTCAAGTCATGCTTGTGATGACAAGTACCAAGTTTGGATTGAACACGATAAAGCATTGTGGAGATATAGCCTTATGAGTGTTTTTGCAACCGCTACGTAAAATTTGTGTGCACGTTTATCAAAAATGATTTGACGAATCAACTTGATTTGCAAGATTTTTTGTCAGCATGGTCTGAAGATGATCTGGTTCAATTTTCGTGCAAATCGGACAAACCGTCTAGGACGAGTTCGCAAAAGTAGGTTTTTTGGAAAATTAAATATGGCGAGGAAATTATCATGACCGAAAATGACGTCATAGGATGCAATTGAATCGGCATGAGCCAATGAATGTATTATGACCAGTTTCATTATACTAAGCTAATTAAATCAAAAGTTATTAGCATTTTTGTCAACTTTGTTATAACTTTTGACCACAAGGTGGCACTGCCCCAAAACTTTTTGAGTACCTTCAGGGCATGGAGTGGAAGTCACATACCGAGTTTAGTAACAATACACTAATGCATTTGTAAAATATAGCATTTTAGCACATAATTCAAAATGGCCGACAGCCAAAATGGCCGATATGGTAAAATTTAATATCAGACGACTCGGCATGCCGTCCTGAATCTAACGAGACCACTTTTATGATTTTTGGACAAACGGTTCAAAAGTTATAAGCAAAAACAGCCATTTTTTGTATCTCCGGACCAGTAGGTGGCGCTGCGCCGAAACACTGCATGTTGCCTCAAGTCATGCTTGTGATGACATGTACCAAGTTTGGTTTGAATACGATAAAGCGTTGCGGAGATATTGCCTTAAGAGTGCTTTTGCAACCGCTACGTAAAATTTGTTTGCGCGTTTATCGCAAATGATTTGACGAATCAACTTGATTTGCAAGATTTTTTGTCAGCATGGTCTGAAGATGATCTGGTTCAATTTTCGTGCAAATCGGATGAACCGTCTAGGACGAGTTCGCAAAAGTAGGTTTTTCGGTTAATTAAAAATGGCGGGAAAATTATTATGACGGAAAATGACGTCATAGGGTGCAATCGAATTGTCTTGAGCCAAGGAATCAGAGGAAAAAAGAATTTTGTTTCTAGCCCTTATGGTTCAAAAGTTATTAGCATAAACATGAGTCTAATTTTGGACTGATGGTGGCGCTAGAGGGATTGAGTTAGAGACTCAAAATTTGCTATGGTGACATTTCAGACTGTCCTCTATTAGTGTGCCAAATTTCATAACTTTTTACCATACGGTTCTATGGGCTGCCATAGACTTCGTGGCGGAAGAAGAAGAAGAAGAAGATGAATAATAATAATAATAGGAACGGGAACGGTTTCAATAGGTGCCTTCGCACCTTCGGTGCTTGGCCCCTAATAATAAGAACGGGAACGGTTTCAATAGGTGCCTTCGCACCTTCGGTGCTTGGCCCCTAATAATAATAATAGGAACGGGAACGGTTTCAATAGGTGCCTTCGCACCTTCGGTGCTTGGCCCCTAATAATAAGAACGGGAACGGTTTCAATAGGTGCCTTCGCACCTTCGGTGCTTGGCCCCTAATTATACAGTTTAAGAAGATTAGGCAAAATGGCTGAAATATCATATATTGAGTCACTGATAATGTAAGTTAATGGTTTATCACTTTTGACCAATAGGTGGCACAGATACGAAATTGATGTGGTGTGGTCAGAATAAGGGAACAATGACACATGCAAAGTTTGATGCCAATATGTCAAAGCATTGCAGAGATACAGCCTCAAGAGTAATTTTGGCATAATGGCTCAACTTCGTCGCTGCGGTTTACAAAAACGGTTTCATCTATTGATGCAAAATCCCTAACTTTTTGTTGACACAGTCTGAAGATGATACGATTCGATTTTGGTTGAAATTGGACAAACGGTCTAGGATGAGTTTGAAAAAGTAGGTTTTGATCAAATAAGAACATTGAGGACAGGATGTTTGACCAAATATGGAAAAATTAGTATCTCTGTTCTCGGCATGAGCCAATGACTGTATTATGACCAGTTTCATTAAACTAGGCTAATTTAATCAAAAGTTATTAGCATGTTTGTAAATTTTGTTATAACCTCTGACCACAAGGTGGCACTGCCCCAAAACTTTTTGAGTACCTTCAAAGCATGGTGCGGAAGACATGATTTTTGGACAAACAGTTCAAAAGTTATAAGCAAAAATAGCCATTTTTTGTATCTCCGGACCAGTAGGTGGCGCTTTGCCGAAACGCTGCATGTTGCTTCAGGTCATGCTTGTGATGACATATACCAAGATTGGTTTGAATACGATAAAGCGTTGTGGAGATATAGGCTTATGAGTGTTTTTGCAACCGCTACGCAAAATTTGTGTGCGCGTTTATCGAAAACGATTTGACAAATCAACTTGATTTGCAAGATTTTTTGTCAGCATGGTCTGAAGATGATATGGTTCAATTTTCGTGCAAATCGAACAAACCGTCTAGGACGAGTTCGTAAAAGTAGGTTTTTTGGAAAATTAAAAATGGCGGGGAAATTATCATGACCGAAAATGACATCATAGGATGCAATTGAATCGGCATTAGCCAATGACTCTATTATGACCAGTTTCAATATACTAGGCTAATTTATTCAAAAGTTATTAGCATTTTTGTCAAGTTTGTTATATCTTTTGACCACAAGGTGGCACTGCCCTAAAACTTTTTGAGTACCTTCAGGGCATAGCAAGGAAGTCACATACCGAGTTTAGTAACAATATACTAATGCATTTGTAAAATATAGCATTTTTTGACAAAATTCAAAATGGCCGACAGCCAAAATGGCCGATATGGTAAAATTGAATATCAGACGACTCGGCATGCCGTCCTGAATGTAACGAGACCACTTTTATGATTTTTGGACAAACAGTTCAGAAGTTATAAGCAAAAATTTCAATTTTTCGTATCTCCGGACCAGTAGGTGGCGCTGCGCCGAAACACTGCATGTTGCCTCAAGTCATGCTTGTGATGAGATGTACCAAGTTTGGTTTGAATACGATAAAGCGTTGCGGAGATATTGCCTTAAGAGTGTTTTTGCAACCGCTACGTAAAATTTGTTTGCGCGTTTATCGCAAATGATTTGACGAATCAACTTGATTTGCAAGATTTTTTGTCAGCATGGTCTGAAGATGATCTGGTTCAATTTTCGTGCAAATCGGATGAACCGTCTAGGACGAGTTTGTAAAAGTAGGTTTTTCGGAAAATTCAAAATGGCGGGAAATTTTTTATGACGGAAAATGACGTCATAGGGTGCAATGGAATCGTCTTGAGCCAATGAATCAGAGGAAAAAAGAATTTTGTTTCTAGCCCTTATGGTTCAAAAGTTATTAGCATAAACATGAGTCAAATTTTGGACTGATGGTGGCGCTAGAGGGATTGAGTTTGAGACTCCAAATTTGCTACGGTGACATTTCAGACTGTCCTCTATTAGTGTGCCAAATTTCACAACTTTTTACCATACGGTTCTATGGGCTGCCATAGACTTTGTGGCGGAAGAAGAAGAAGAAGAAGAAGAAGAAGAAGAAGATGAATAATAAATATAGCTGCAAGCAGCAATACCGGGGCCAAGCGCAAAGAAGAAGACAAGACATGCCAAAATGGCTGGCAGTGTCAGATCAACTGGAGCAATAAGCAATTAATCACGTTTTAAGATGATTTTAGGCAAAATGGCTGATATATTATATAAAGATTCACTGATAATATAAGTTAATGGTTTATCAATTTTGACCAATAGGTGGCACAGTTACAAAATTGATGTGGTGTGGTCAGAATAAGCGAACAATGACACATGCAAAGTTTGATGCCAATATGTCAAAGCATTGCAGAGATACAGCCTCAAGAGTCATTTTGGCATCATGCCTCAACTTCGTCGCTGCGGTTTACAAAAACGGTTTCATCTATTGATGCAGAATCCCTAACTTTTTGTTGAAACAGTCTGAAGATGATACGATTCGATTTTGGTGGAAATTGGACAACCGGTCTAGGATGAGTTTGAAAAAGTAGATTTTGATCAAATAAGAACATTGAGGACAGGATGTTTGACCAAATATGGCAAAAATAGTATCTCTGTTCTCGGCATGAGCCAATGACTGTATTATGACCCGTTTCATTAAACTAGGCTAATTTAATCAAAAGTTATTAGCATTTTTGTAAATTGTGTTATAACCTTTGACCACAAGGTGGCACTACCCCAAAACTTTTTGAGTACCTTCAAAGCATGGTGCGGAAGACCCATACCAAGTTGCGTAACGATAGACTAATGCGTTTGTAAAATATAGTATTTTAGCACATAATTCAAAATGGCCGAGAGCCAAAATGGCTGATATGGTAAAATTGAAAATCAGACAACTCTGAATACCGTCCTGAATCTAACGAGACAACTTTTATGATTTTTGGACAAACGGTTCAAAAGTTATAAGCAAAAATAGCCATTTTTTGTATCTCCGGACCAGTAGGTGGCGCTGCGCCGAAACGCTGCAAGTTGCCTCAAGTCATGCTTGTGATGACATGTACCAAGTTTGGATTGAACACGATAAAGCGTTGTGGAGATATAGCCTTATGAGTGTTTTTGCAACCGCTACGTACAATTTGTGTGCACGTTTATCAAAAACGATTTGACGAATCAACTTGATTTGCAAGATTTTTTGTCAGCATGGTCTGAAGATGATCTGGTTCAATTTTCATGCAAATCGGACAAACCGTCTAGGACGAGTTCGTAAAAGTAGGTTTTTTGGAAAATTAAAAATGGCGGGGAAATTATCATGACCGAAAATGACGTCATAGGGTGCAATTGAATCGGCATGAGCCAATTAATGTATTATGACCAGTTTCATTATACTAAGCTAATTAAATCAAAAGTTATTAGCATTTTTGTCAAGTTTGTTATAACTTTTGACCACAAGGTGGCACTGCCCCAAAACGTTTTGAGTACCTTCAGGGCATGGAGTGCAAGTCACATACCGAGTTTAGTAACAATACACTAATGCATTTGTAAAATATAGCATTTTAGCACATAATTCAAAATGGCCGACAGCCAAAATGGCCGATATGGTAAAATTGAATATCAGACAACTCGGCATGTTGTCCTGAATCTAACGAGACCACTTTTTTGATTTTTGGACAAACGGTTCAAAAGTTATAAGCAAAAACACCCATTTTTTGTATCTCCGGACCAGTAGGTGGCGCTGCGCCGAAACACTGCATGTTGCCTCAAGTCATGCTTGTGATGACATGTACCAAGTTTGGTTTGAATACGATAAAGCGTTGCGGAGATATTGCCTTAAGAGTGTTTTTGCAACCGCTACGTAAAATTTGTTTGCGCGTTTATCGCAAATGATTTGACGAATCAACTTGATTTGCAAGATTTTTTGTCAGCATGGTCTGAAGATGATCTGGTTCAATTTTCGTGCAAATCGGATGAACCGTCTAGGACGAGTTTGTAAAAGTAGGTTTTTCGGAAAATTCAAAATGGCGGGAAAATTTTTATGACGGAAAATGACGTCATAGGTTGCAATCGAATCGTCTTGAGCCAAGGAATCAGAGGAAAAAATAATTTTGTTTCTAGCCCTTATGGTTCAAAAGTTATTAGCATAAACATGAGTCAAATTTTGGACTGATGGTGGCGCTAGAGGGATTGAGTTAGAGACTCCAAATTTGCTACGGTGACATTTCAGACTGTCCTCTATTAGTGTGCCAAATTTCACAACTTTTTACCATACGGTTCTATGGGCTGCCATAGACTTCGTGGCGGAAGAAGAAGAAGAAGAAGAAGAAGAAGATGAATAATAATAATAAGAACGGGAACGGTTTCAATAGGTGCCTTCGCACCTTCGGTGCTTGGCCCCTAATAATAAGAACGGGAACGGTTTCAATAGGTGCCTTCGCACCTTCGGTGCTTGGCCCCTAATAATAATAATAGGAACGGGAACGGTTTCAATAGGTGCCTTCGCACCTTCGGTGCTTGGCCCCTAATAATAGGAACGGGAACGGTTTCAATAGGTGCCTTCGCACCTTCGGTGCTTGGCCCCTAATAATAATAGGAACGGATACGGTTTAAATAGGTGCCTTCGCACCTTTGGTGCTTGGCCCCTAATAAGAACGGATACGGTTTCAATAGGTGCCTTCGCACCTTTTGTGCTTGGCCCCTAATAAGAACGGATACGGTTTCAATAGGTGCCTTCGCACCTTCGGTGCTTGGCCCCTAATAATAATAATAATGTTTCAGTACGACTGGTAAACTACAAAGCCGCACCGCTTGCAGCATTACGGCTACCGTAGTCAGTAAACACCAGTACTGTGCTTACTCACAGTCCCACACCACTTGCGTATAAAGACCCCAAAATGGCACCTTTCAAGAGACACTTACGACGCAGAGTTCAAGCTCAAGGCTGTCGGTCTTGCAGTAGAATATGGGAATAGAGCAGCAGCGAGAGAATTCAACATTAATGAATCAATGGTACGGAAGTGGAGGAAGCAAGAAAATGACCTGCGCCAAGTAAAAAAGACTAAACAGAGTTTCCGAGGGAACAAAGCGAGACTGACTGTTTTGTTGACATTCCCTTTAGCACACCTCCATCTAGTGGATGCATAACGCAAACCCAGTCAAAAGTTTGCCTGCAGTATCTTCTATTCTATGTGCTTTATAATCCGGTGCGCCCTATATATGGAAACAGTTCTAAAATAGGCCATTCATTGAAGGTGCGCCTTATAATCCGGTGCCTTATAGTGCGGAAAATACGGTAGACGTTAAAATTATATGCATCTGTGGTGAAATTACTAGATTTACATGTCAGTACATGTTTATTTTAATGCCTACAATGTGCTGTCCCTTTAATTCAGCAGTGCAGCGCAGCAAAAAATAGACTCGGTACGGAAACGATCGCTACACTTTTGTTTACGCACTGCAAACGGAGTATCTGTGAAACGGGGGTTACAAAATGTGCATTGGCGGATCTCTAGGACCAAATTTGAAAACCACTATTGAGTATAAGATCTGTAGATGGGACAGGCCACTCTGGTCCTGGGGAGCCTTTATTCTGCAGAGTTTAGCTCTATCCTTGATCAAACACATCTGCAAAATCCAACTCAACCCAAAAAATTCACCCTAAAGGTGCGTTCACGCCGGACGCGATTCGCGCGAGTGATTTACATGTTAAGTCAATGCAGAGACGCGAAATGGAATTCTGCGGGCGCCGAGATTCGCGCGATTGAGGCGACGCGAATTGAGCGTTTCGCGCGAATCGCTCAAGTTGAAAAATCTGGATTTTGGCGGATATTTCGCGCCGCATATATAAAAAGGAATAAAAAGGATCTTGCTTGGAAGAAAGTGAGTTATTGTGAGCCATTGTGAATTTCGCGAATTTCACGCGCGAATGAAGCTAGTAAACTCAAAATGTTCAAGCGTCCACCTTCGCGCGAATTGCGTCCGGTGTGAACGCCACATAAGGCTTCAGGACTGCTTGAAATTTACAGGCAGGCGACTTTGTTTAGGGATGAAACTTTAATGTTGCAAGACAGTGGCCCTCCAGGACCAAAGCTGCCAATCCCTGATCCATAGGATAGAATACGGTATATGATGTACATGTTGTTGGTTTTGATACTATAAATGTCTAACTTGTTTGGTCTGTTTTGCCATAGATCTGATGGCACTGAAAGAGGCAAGTCATCATGACCCCATTGAAAGAGAAGAGAAAGACCTTTATGATAAACATCATTACTTCATTACTGGAGAAAGATCGACAGGGGCTAAAAAGACTTCCTCACAAAGAAGAGCTCAAAAGACTGGAACTAAAAGTTATTTCACCTGCCAACAGTGTGGAAAGAGTTACAGAGATAAAGGAGACCTTAGCAGACACATGAGAGTTCACACTGGAGAGAAGCCTTACATCTGCCAACAGTGTGGAAAGAGTTACAGAGATAAAGGAGACCTTAACAGACACATGAGAGTTCACACTGGAGAGAAGCCGTACACCTGCCAACAGTGTGGAAAGAGTTTCACTGATAAAAGAACCCTTAACAGACACATGATAGTTCACACTGGAGAGAAGCCGTACACCTGCCAGCAGTGTGGAAAGAGTTTCAGAAGTAAAGGAAACCTTAAAGTCCACATGAGCGTTCACACTGGAGAGAAGCCTCACACCTGCACTCAGTGTGGAAAGAGTTTCAGGCGTAACGAAAACCTTAAAGTCCACATGAGCGTTCACACTGGAGAGAAACCTTACACCTGCCAACAGTGTGGAAAGAGTTTCAGAAATAACGAAAGTTTTATAGTCCACATGAGAAGTCATACTGGAGAGAAACCATTTGTCTGCCAGTGTGGAAAGAGTTATAGATGTAATCAACGCCTTAAAGTTCACATGAGAGTTCACACTGGAGAGAAGCCTTTGACCTGTACTCTGTGTGGGAATGGCTTCACATGGGAACGAAGCCTTCGGGAACACATGCTTATTCACACTGGAGAAAAGCCATTTACATGTGATCAGTGTGGGAAGAGTTTCAGATTTAAAGATAACCTTAAGTGCCACATGAGAATTCACACTGGAGAGAAGCCATTCACATGTGGTCAGTGTGGAAAGAGTTTCAGATTTAAAGATAACCTTAAGTGCCATATGAGGATTCACTCGAACGGTTTTAGTTGTCATCAGTGAGGAATGAGTTTCACAGACAGGAAACACTATGAGAATCATGTGATAACTCACACCAGAGAGAAGTTCCCATGTCTTCAGTGTGAGAAGAGTTTCCCGAATCAAAGAGACCAGAAACGGCATTTGCAAACTCATTCTGGAAATAAATTGAAGTGTTTATCAGTGTGACAAGGTTTAAAGGAGCAATTTCAAAAATCAACTGATTTGTCTTTTACCATCACTTACGGATACTCCTGAAAAGTCATGCAGATCCGAGGCTCTGCCATTTCAAATGGCACCAGAATCTGTGTGAAATCAGAGCTATTTTCATACTGCAGCTGAATCTGGGGTCCGTTCTTCATACCCCGCTTAATGCATCTGAGATGATTTGACAGATCCCAGATCTTCTAATCGTGATAACTGATCTCTGGCTAATTTGGTTCTTCAAATGAATTTGCAGATTGGATCAAAATATCTGGATTAAGTTATGAGATTACTGTGCGTTCTTATGTTCACTGGGCAGATGCATCAATCCTCGAAACCACGACCAGTAATGCAGCGATTGGCTGGTGGCAAGACAACATAATGACGTCATATATTTAAAGAAGCCACCTGCCAAAAACTAATTTCTGGACCTTAAAAGTAAACAGCCAACTCTCAAATTATTTTATGCTGTTCATTTTATTTCATATTCATCTTGATTTAACACAATTATATCAGGTTTCTGATTCAAATGTAATTGCTTCAAGTTATATTGACTTAAAACCGTTACTTTTTGATATAACTTGTTTGATTGGGTTACTTGATTGAAACGTTATTTCAAAATTAAAACAGGACTTTCACTTCTATTGGGGCAGGTCAAATACCTGTGTCTCTTCTTGTATACACCTATCCTTCTCAATGTTTCTTTTTATTATTTCCATAACCTGAATAATTAAGTTATAACCATTTTCTACATTTGATAAATCAGTTCCTCTCTATACTTTAAAGGGGTCATAGAATGGTACATGCACTTTTACAAGTTGATTATACGGAAATGTGTGTTGGCAGTGCCTGTACACAACCATCCTATAATGATAAAAATACATCCAGTGTTTTTTTTTAATCTCCTTATATATTTTCCCCTGTCTCAAATCGAGCCGTCTGATCGTGTGACGTTACACGGTGTACGCCCCTCCTAAGATTGTTGATTGACAGCAGCATTTCAACACAGACCCGCCCTGAGCGAGCTGTCATCCGTCCGCCATTGTTGATACGCTGCAGCAGAATGGCGTCTAAGCGATTGTGGTGTTGTTGGGTGTAATAACGAACACAGCAGTCATTTTGATGTTCCTAAATCCGAACCGCTGAAGACCCAGTGGCTGCTGAGTTTTGTTTTAGAAGGGAATATTCCCCCCGATCAACGTCAATGTTTGCGCAATCATTTCTCAGCAGACTGCTTTATAAACGAGCGTCAGTATAAAGCAGGTTTTGCTAATAAGCTGCTCTTGAAAAAGGATCGTGTTCCTGCTGCACATCAGGGAGATGTGAGTGTAACGTTTTATTAACCTTTATATTAATCTTTGCAAATCGCTTGCACGCTTCACGATGAATGAGGCTAAACTTTACAGGGTAAATTACATTACGGCATGCTTTCTGTGTATGATGTTCTCAATATAATTCATAATCCCACGTTTATAATGAACAATGCGTTATGTTTGTTATTACAAACTGTGTACTCGGGTGATAAAGTTAACGTGGTAACACTACACTAAGCTTACTTTTGTACATGGTTTATAACGGTGTCTGTTACTGATTAAGAAGTAATGTAAAAAAAAAAATCTTATAACATAACATCAATCTGTCAATGAACTAACACATTAGTAAACACATAGCGACTACGCTACTCTGCCAGTACAAAGATAGATCAAAGTGACATGACGTTAACCAACCATTCAGAAACGTTCGTCATCTGTTCCTGGTCCGACTCCGGTTCAAAATGATAAGGTTGCTCAGATGTGTCCTCAGAGACTCCCGTTGCCATTATTTCTCGAAAATATACCCTCAAATGTTGTCAAGGCAACACTCCACGTGTGTTGTGGTGTTGTGTCGGGTCGAACCGAACGCCCACAGAGCAGAGGGGGCGGGGTCAGCAAAGCTCATTATCATTTAAAGTCACATACACTGAAATGAGTTGCTGAAAACTGAGCTGGTTTTGACCAGGTAAAATGAGTGTTTTCTTACAATACTAATGAGAATTTTTAATTAAAGTATATTACAAACTTTTCATTTAGACACTAAAGAATCATATTAACTTGTACAAAAATGTCATTCTATGACCCCTTTAATGCTGTGTGCTTTTGTATCCACATTCTACGTGACTTTTTGGGGACTCAGAGAAATGTACCACTTTTATGTTCTTTTCTTACTAAAAGAATAAAACTCACTTCTGTATTAAGATGTAGTATCAGCATGTTTTGGAAGTGTCTTGTTGATAGTTAGTTAACATGTTCTCAACCTTGAGGAAGCTGTTATTCTCTGGAGTTTTGTGTGTATGTGCGTTGCATGATCTGTGCAGGTTCAGTGTTGGAGATGGACTTTTCTTTTCTTCATTTTTCACTACTGGTCCGGGGTCCTAAGCTGTTACCCCAACACTTCCCATCATGCTTTGCAAAGGGGCTAAATTCAGAGAGTAAATGTTTAAATAAAGTGCTATTTGATGCATTTTTAACAAGATGAGAAAATGGAGAGACTTTTTAATGTTTTATGTTGGTTTTTAAAAAGTTTGTGTTATGTTAGAGTTTTTGGAGGTTACCATTGTGGTGAAGGGTAGAGCATGGGCTTGGGCTGAGGACCTGCTGATAACAATTAAAGCTGTTTTACTTAATGGACTATTGTATGTGATTTATTGTTAGCATAAAGTTATTGTAGAACCTGCACTGTAGTGAGATGGACTTTGTAATGACATCTTTAGTACCTTTTATGGGTCTTGAGAGTGTAAAGTGCATTGTGCCAATGGAGGCCTTTCTGAGCCATCGGATTTCAACTAAAATATCTTCATTTGTGTTCTGAAGATGAACGGAGGTCTTACGGGTGTCCAACGACATGAGGGGAAGTCATTAATGACAGAATTTTCATTTTTGGGTGAACTAACATTTTATATATTATATATAAAATGTTAGTTCACCCAAAAATGAAAATTGAAAATGAAAATATATATATATATATATACAACATCAACATTCTCAGGGGAGAGAGTAGACCTCTCACACTTGTCAGCATTGCAATTCTCTTTGTAGGCCTATACACTATTATAGATATCATGTTTAAACGCACTACACTTTTTATTGAATTCATTACTTTATATTTTTATATAGCCTAGTACCTACTTTAGATATATATATTACGTTGCTCATGCAAGTTGCAAAACAGGCTATAGACTATGTTAAAATAACAAACATTTTAAATTAAAACTTACGATAGACAAAATTAGACAAAAGATAGACAAAACTTACGATCGTCTTTTCTTTCATTTTTAAATCTTTTTACAAGAAATCCTGCAGGTCATAAAGAACTTTGTTTTTCCACGTCCAAGAAAGGACAGGTGCTCTCCATTATTTCTCCTTGTTTACTTAAAGGCCGTTTTCTTTGCTTTACTCAAGGCAAAAAGCCATGTCTTGACTTTGAAACAGAGTAGACTTTACATTATATGCATCTGTGGTAGAATTACTAGATTTTCACATTGATACATGTTTGTTTTAATGCGTATGCGCAGTCACTTTAATTCAGCGCCAGCACATCAAAAAATAGACTCTGTGTGGAAACGATTGCAGCACAGCCATATGGCTCCGCGCTCCTGGAACGCACTGACGGACCGAAGCTGCGTGCAGTGTGAAAGCTGTATCCGTTAACATTGAGAGGTGAGAGGTTAACGGAGGGGCGGAGGTACTGGTCTGCTCATCTCAAATGATTGAGCCCATTCCTTCTCTATCTGGTAACTGCTCATTTGAATCACACTCAATCACTATCACTCACCCTGCTAAAATCCATGTTGTAGTTATTAATCGCCCTCCAGGTCAACTGGGTAACTTCTTGGAGGAATTGGATATGTTATTCTCTCACTTCCCTGAGGATGGCACTCCTCTAGTAATGCTCTGTGACTTCAACATCCACCTTGATAAACCCCAGGCTGCAGACTTCACCACTCTTCTGACCTCATTTGATCTTAAGCAAGTATCTACTACAGCTACTCACAAATCAGGTAACCATCTGGACCTTATCTGCACACACTACTGCTCCACAGACGACACATTAGTTACTCCATTGCACACCTCAGATCACTTTCCCATCACTCTTAACCTCCTACTGACTCCTGACACAACACACACTCCTCCCCAGATCACCTTTCGGCGTAATCTGCACTCGCTCTCTCCCTCTCATCTATCAACTATGGTTTCATCCTCACTCCCTCCACCTGCTCAGTTCTCAGCACTGGACACTAACAGTGCTACTGACACTCTTTGCTCCACTCTAACATCTTGCTTAGACAACTTCTGTCCCGTTTCATCCAGGCCAGCCCGCACCACCCCCTCTGCCCCCTGGCTGTCTGATGTTCTCCACGAACATCGCTCTGTACTCCGGGCGGCAGAGAGGAAGTGGAGCAAAACTAAAAACACTACCGACCTGACCCTGTATCAGTCTCTCCTCGCTTCCTTCTCTGCCAATGTCTCCACTGCTAAAACTACATACTAACACAACAAAATCAACAACTGATCTGACTCTCGTGCACTCTTCAGAATGTTCTCTTCGCTCCTTTGTCCCCCCCCCCCCTCCTTCATCAACTCTTACAGCTGATGACTTTGCATCATTTTTCACAAACAAAACCTCCTCCATCAGCAGCCAATTCTCCACACCAGAAACCGATACGCACATCTCAACAACCATCACACATACGCTCCCCTCCTTCTCTCTGCTCTCCGAAGTAGATGTCTCCAAACTCATCCTTTCCAACCACCCCACTACCTGTCCGCTTGACCCTATCCCCACTCACCTCCTTCAGGCCATTTCTTCTTCTGTTACTCCGCCACTCACTCACATTGTCAACACCTCTCTTCACACCGGGACCTTCCCCACAGCATTTAAGCAGGCTCGGGTAACCCTACTGCTTAAGAAACCCTCTCTGAACCCAGCACTTTTAGGAAACTACAGACCGGTATCCCTTCTGCCTTTCATTGCAAAGACAATTGAGCGAGTTGTGTTTAACCAGCTCTCTACGTTTCTTGAACAGAACAACCTCCTGGACATCAATCAATCCGGCTTCAAAAGTGGCCACTCAACTGAGACTGCCCTGCTCTCGGTTACGGAGGCACTGAGACAGGCAAGAGCGGCTTCAAAATCCACAGTACTTATCCTACTGGATTTGTCTGCTGCTTTTGACACCGTTAACCACCAGATCCTCCTGTCAACTCTCATGAAGATGGGCATCTCAGGAACTGCTCTCCAGTGGCTCAAGTCTTACCTCTCAGGTAGGTCCTTCAGGGTGTCATGGAGAGGTAAAGTGTCTAAGTCACATAATCTAGCCACTGGAGTTCCACAGGGCTCAGTGCTTGGACCACTTCTCTTCTCCATCTACATGTCATCACTGGGATCTGTCATTCAGAAACATGGCGTTTCCTATCACTGCTATGCCGACGACACTCAACTCTACTTCTCATTTCAACCAGATGATCCCACGGTTGGTGTTCGTCTCGCTGCCTGCCTAACAGACATTTCAGACTGGATGAAGGAACATCACCTGCAACTCAACCTTGCAAAGACAGAACTGCTTGTGGTCTCAGCCAACCCAGCACTTCATCACAATCTCTCCATTCAGCTAGGATCATCAACCATAACTCCGTCCAGGACAGCCAGGAACCTTGGAGTTGTGATTGATGATCAGCTAAAATTCACTGACCACATTACTGCAACATCCCGGTCCTGCAGATTTGCATTATACAACATTAGGAAGATTAGACCCTTCCTATCAGAGCAGACCACACAACTCCTGGTCCAAGCTCTTGTTCTCTCCAGACTGGACTACTGTAATGCTCTTCTAGCGGGCCTTCCGGCATGCACTATCAAACCCTTGCAACTGATCCAGAACGCAGCGGCAAGGGTGGGCTTTAACGAGCCGAAGAGAGCGCACGTCACGCCTCTCTTCATCAGACTCCACTGGCTACCAATAGCCGCTCGCATCAAATTCAAGGCACTGGTGCTCGCCTTCAAAGCAACCACTGGCTCTGCACCAATATATCTAAACTCGCTAGTTCAGACTTACACCAAAGAGGCATGAAATCAATCTCACGGACCTTTTCCTTGACCACCCCCAACTGGTGGAATGACCTGCCTATCTCAATTCGAGCAGCCGAGTCTGTAGCAATTTTCAAAAAACAGCTAAAGACACGTCACATGTAAATGTAACATGGGTACGGAAAAAATATGCACTGCAAACAGAGTATGTGTGAAACGGGCGTCAGCAGGTGCCATGCTCAATGTATGCGCCACTTTCATATGGCTTTCTCGTGCCACAGTGCCTACATACTGTTACAATTTTGTCCACCACCCTTCTTCCGTCATCATTATATTTTACGGGGAAGCCAAAATGCTCCCATACATGCGATTTGAATGATGCGGGAGGTTTTCACGTTCTTCTAACATTACTTCTCCGCTAGCCACTGTTGACTGCATGCCCTGTTCACGTGAACACGCGTGTTTCTCTGAAAAACAGCATCGAGTTTAAAGGAAATTACACCCCTAATTTTTAGCATTTAGTAATTTATTTGTAATAAACACTTTAAGTGGTCCATTAAAAAATATTATTTATATGTAGAATTATGTTTTTAAAATATACACAAGGTCCTATTGTGACGCTGCGGTGTGTGCGTAGAAAGAGCAGTAATATTTCCTCCAGAGTGGAGAGTGTTATTCTGAAGAGTCCATTCATTTCTGAAGCTCATTCCGCTCAGCACCACGCGTTCAACCCAGAATGCGGGCTGCCCCCAACCAGGGGCGCAGCTAAGGGGGGGAAAGTTAGGACGATTCTAAGGGCCCACACACTTTTGGGGCCCCCAGAGATCGGTTTTATTAGTAGTAACAGTACTAGTAGTAATGTATTATAAATGTATAATCTACCAAAGAGCTACAAATATAAAAAAATTATGGCGCATTTCTGGCAAAATCCAGCAAAACGCTCCACTCATGAACCACTCACGCTCACCGGTAAAAACTACGTTCACTCACATCCCACTCCAACATGAAAATTATCTGTGCTATAATTGTTGCAGCCATTAAGGTATTTATTTTTATATTTATGTTTAAATATTATAATGTTGTTTTTTTTATGTCTATGTTGTCAATCTGTCAATCTATGTCGATTATGAAAAGTGAACAGCGTGAGATAGGACACATCATAAGATGAATGGAGTTGATCAGACATGATTGTGACCACTTCATTAAGTTTTGTTTTCGGCCCCACTTTAAATTAAGTGGCCTTAACTACTATGTACTTACATCAAAAAAATAAGTACAATGTCCTTACTGTGTTCAAATTGTATTGCAAAACACCTTTGCTGATATTGAGGTGAGATACGGGTAGGGTTAGGTACAGGTGTGGTGGTATGGGTAAGTTTAAGGGTAAAGTTAGGGACAGGTGTGGTGGTGTGGGTAAGTTTAAGGGTATGGTTAGGGACAGGTGTGGTGGTATGGGTAAGTTTAAGGGTAGGGTTAGGGACAGGTGTGGTGGTGTGGGTAAGTTTAAGGGTAGGGTAGGGTTAGGGACTGGTGTGGTGGTGTGGGTCAGTTTAAGGGTAGAGTTAGGGACAGGTGTGGTGGTGTGGGTAAGTTTAAGGGTAAAATTAGTGACTGGTGTGGTGGTGTGGGTAAGTTTAAGGGTATGGTTAGGGACAGGTGTGGTGGTGTGGGTAAGTTTAAGGGTAAAGGTAGGGACTGGTGTGGTGGTAGGGGTCAGTTTAAAGGTAAAGTTAGGGACAGGTGTGGTGGTGTGGGTGAGTTTAAAAGTAAAATTAGGGACAGGTGTGGTGGTGTGGGTAAGTTTAAGGGTAAAGTTAGGGACAGGTGTGGTGGTATGGGTCAGTTTAAGGGTAAAGTTAGGGACAGGTGTGGTGGTATGAGTAAGTTTAAGGGTAAAGTTAGGGACAGGTGTGGTGGTGTGGGTAAGTTTAAGGGTAAAGTTAGGGACAGGTGTGGTGGTGTGGGTCAGTTTAAGGGTAAAGTTAGGGACAGGTGTGGTGGTGTGGGTAAGTTTAAGGGTAAAGTTAGGGACAGGTGTGGTGGTATGGGTGAGTTTTAGGGTAAAGTTAGGGACAGGTGTGGTGGTGTGGGTCAGTTTAAGGGTAGGGTTAGGGACAGGTGTGGTGGTATGGGTCAGTTTAAGGGTAGGGTTAGGGACAGGTGTGGTGGTATGGGTCAGTTTAAGGGTAAAGTTAGGGACAGGTGTGGTGGTGTGAGTAAGTTTAAGGGTAAAGTTAGGGACAGGTGTGGTGGTGTGAGTAAGTTTAAGGGTAAAGTTAGGGACAGGTGTGGTGGTGTGAGTAAGTTTAAGGGTAAAGTTAGGGACAGGTGTGGTGGTGTGAGTAAGTTTAAGGGTAAAGTTAGGGACAGGTGTGGTGGTGTGGGTAAGTTTAAGGGTAGGGTTAGGGACAGGTGTGGTGGTATGGGTAGTTTAAGGGTAGGGTTAGGGACAGGTGTGGTGGTATGGGTAAGTTTAAGGGTAGGGTCAGGTGTAAGGGAAGTATCAACTGTGTAATTACAAATTTAACTACAGAAATTAATTACAGATGTAATTACGTGCAGGTATTTTTTTTTAATGTAAGTACAATGTAAAAACATGTATGTACACAATAAGTGCATTGTATCAAATGATTCATTAAAATGTTAGTACATAGTAGTTAAGGCCACCTAATATAAAGTGGGTCCTTGTTTTCTATAAATTGCATCTTAATTTTAATCAATGTTTCATCAGCCAATTGGGGCATTCTGGGTTGAGCAAGCGGAGCTTAATTGGTCAGTATTATTAAATTGCAGACAAAGATTTTGGATAGCTAGGTTGGTGTGGTAGAGGGCCCAACATCAAATTCTTTCATAGGGCCCAAAATTGCTAGCAGCGCCCCTGCCCCCAACTAATGTTTTTTTTCCCTTGTTCACGTGGCGCCAGCACCTCCATTTCATTGTCTGCTATATTTGCTTATTTATTAAATCAAGGCTAAAATCCAGTGTCAATTTCGTTGACGAATCATTTTCGTCAACCTTTTTTCACTGACAAAAATGAGACGACAAAAACTATGATGAAAACGTACTGTCATTTTCGACAACAAATAAAAACGAGACGAAAATGTTAGGGAGGTCCAGTCAGAACTGATGGCCTGTGTAACAGATGAGCACATTTGATTTGAACGTGCTGATCTAACCACTGGAGAACAAGGCGCTGTTGCATGTTCTACAGGCTCACTCACGCATCCCCAATCCAGCGCTCCAGAGCCGTTCAATCAATGAATAGTGCACATTTATGCCATGCAATTGTTTGAACTAATGCTGATGAATAATGACAATGTTTACTTTATTATGTTTATATAGTATAGCTCCTGCAACTGCAATAGTAAGGCGCATACATTTCAAAATAAGAGTCAATGTGTATTTCAAGCTTGTTTATAATTAAAAGTCATGCATTATAAATTTGTTTTTGGTTACACAATAAACCGTATTTAATTTAATTCCCATTTAATTCATAGTCAAGAGGAAAGAACAGTTTTTGACACAAATTCAATAAAGTATCAGTTAACTAAAACCATAAAAAAAATCTTCAGTACTTGAAATTAAATAAATGTTAACTGAAATTAAAAAACATAAATAAACAAACTTATTTGAAGCTTTAGCTTAACCTGATATGGCCTACTAACTAAAACAGAAATACAAAGTTATAAAAACTATATAGATGTTTTTAAAAAACAAACAAAAAAGTCTTTGGTGTATTTTTTAATGTCAAAAACAAAATGATGTCAAAATGCCAGTTCAAGTTATTTAATGCTTAATGTATTACAATTTAACTAAACGCATTAGATTTTAGGAGACTAAATCTACTGTAGATTTAAAATCTTATGATATTTAGTCGACTTAAACTAAAAACAATTCAGGTGACTAAAACTAAATGGCATTTTAGTCAAAAGACTATGACTAAAACTAAATCAATTTTCTGTCAAAATTAAAACTGCTAAAATCAAGGATAAAACGTTGATTAAAATTAAGATACAATTTATATAAAACGAAATTTGCATTAAAGAAAGGCTTTCAACAAATGAAGTGGTCAAAATCATTCATCATCATCAACCTAAAACATCTTCCCGCACCCGTGCCTATAACCAGCAGTCACTTTCACTGACCTGACCTGCTTAAATCCTGATTAATAACTGCGACATGATCTGACAAAAATCACCATACACCTACATTAAATAGCCCATTAAAAAATATTATTTATATGTTGAATTATGTTTTTAAAACATACATGAGGTCCTATGCAGTGATTTTGGATATATTAAGGCAAAGCGCAGCATCCGTCTCTGTGCCACTCCTTGCACAGAGTAATGTTAGAGACCGAGAGACGAAAAGCAAGACCTCGCGGTCGCGGGCCGTATTGCAGATATTTTTCAACTGGATGTAAGCTAAGGCTTACTCAAAAACATTTATTAACTCGATTGACAAATGGATAAAGAAAAGCAATTGGCAGATAGAGAGAGAAAAGCATATGCCAAATGCTTTTTAAAAAGCAATTTAAAATGTGCATTTAAAATTAGTCATTAATGTACTTTTTATTGTTTTATGTATATTTATATATATTTATATTTGTGCATTTGGCAGACGCTTTTATCCAAAGCGACTTACAGTGGCCTTATTACAGGGACAATCCCCCTGGAGCAACATGGAGTAAAGTGCCTTGCTCAAGGACACACTGGTGGTGACCGCTGGGATCAAAACCAGCAACCTTCTGCATATCAGTTCCATGGTTAAACCCACTGGACCACCATCTCTATTGATATACATTTTAAAACATTCATTAAATAAACAGTTTTAAATTTGTCTATTTATTTGTCAATTTAAAAGTGATTTTATTTATATAGATTTTTATGTTTTAATTATTAAATTGATTCTTCATTTTATTTTTAAGTGTCACTCCTGGTCCTCCATATTTAAAGGGATAGTGCACCCAAAAATGAAAAGTACCCCATGATTTACTCACCCTCAAGTCATCCTAGATGTGTATGACATTCTTCTTTCAGACGAACACAATCAGAGTTATGTTACAAATGTCCTTCCAAGCTTTATTATGGCAGTGACTGTTTTTGAAGTTCTTAAAAGTGCATCCATCAATCATATAACTGCTCCACTCGGCTCTGGGGGGTTAATTAAGGCCAATTAAAAAGCTAGGAAGGGCCAGGACATTTTTGGGTGAACTAACCCTTTAATGATGTAGTTTCTTGGTTTATACACTCTATCCCTTATCTACCTGCATCCAACATTGCATGACAGGTAAACATCTACATCTGCACCTGTAAAACATGTTTATTTTAGTTATAGTGTGTTCTCAGATTGACATCTATTCCAAGGGTTTTTCTGTTTGCCCATCTAAAGCAACACTTGGCTTCAAGTACTCCTTTGCCACAGCATGTGCATGTAACATACCCATCACAAGACACCCCAATGTATGGCCTCTCTTTAGAAATTCTAAATCCAGCTATAGGCACTTTTAGATTGATATGGGTCTTGAATATGTCCTCGGTCACCATTGCGCAAGGTGAGGTGTTGGATGTGGCACTGCACATGCAGAGAGCATATTAATAGGTGTCTATGGCATCCACCTCGTGGTCCTTTCCCCACTGCAAAGACAGCACTCTCAAGTGTGACCAATGCGTGACTACAGATGTCATTAATTAATGTTTATGATGGGGTTTTCAGAGATGTGTGCAGGACTCTGTGCAGTAGAGCCTGTGATCTTCCCCACCTGATGTTGATGCCAAGCCTTGCAGGAAGCTTGGACTTTTGTTTCCATGCTACCACTGGGAGATATCATTAGGAAGCATGGCGTTAGTTTTCATTGTTATGCTGACGATACTCAGCTCTATATTTCTTCACGCCCTGAAGAAACTTACCAAATCACAAGATTAACGGAATGCATAGCTGATATAAAACATTGCATGACCGCTAATTTCCTGCAACTCAATTCAGAAAAAAACAGAATTTTTAATTATTGGACAAAAAAGCTCCACAAGTAGTAACCTAGAATACTGTCTAACACTTGATGGCTGCTCTGTCAAGTCCTCGTCGTCAGTGAGGAACCTGGGTGTGCTCTTTGATACCAATCTTTCGTTTGAAAGCCACGTTTCTAGCATCTGTAAAACTGCATTCTACCATCTTAAAAATATATCTAAATTGCGCCACATGCTCTCAATGCAAAATGCTGAACAGTTAGTTCATGCGTTCATGACCTCAAGGCTAGATTATTTTAATGCTCTACTGGGTGGTTGCCCTGCTCGCTTAATAAATAACTCCAGCTGATCCAAAAAGCAGCAGCTCGAGTTCTTACTAGAACCAAGAAGTATGACCATATTAGCCCAGTTCTGTCAACATTGCACTGGCTGCCTATTAAACATTGCATACATTTTAAAATCTTGCTTATTACTTGTAGCGATTATGGTCGCAGACATTATAGATGAATGAATCTTCCAAATGATTTCGATCAAATTAACATCCCTTTCACAAAGCCCCAATTCAGCTCCAGACCCCAGGAAATCGACCATCTATCACAAGGCCCCATTCTGCCTGGAGCTACTACTTCTATATTATAATTACTTGATTGCCTATGAACTTTTGACCAAAACTTAGACAAAGAGGACAAAAGACTCGTGGTGATCGCAAGACAAAGAAACAAACCAGATCTCTGTCTTTTCAATGACCGGTAAATGAACTCAATGGACACAGCTAAAACTCCAAGCAAACTCCCAGGAAATGTTACATATTGGAGTGTATCAGATCACTGATTATTGGACTTTCATTAAAATAGCCTTCGACATAGATTGTTAGTGTGTTACAATTGATACACGTGACTATTATGCATGTATATCACTCTCAAGTCATGCAATTATGTAACTATTGAATGAGTGGATGAAAAGGCACCATGTTTGATACCTTGGTGTTCGTATGGGTATAACCCAACAGATGAGCTCTTTATAGAATTGATCATGTCCTTATAGTAAGAAATTAGGTCTAAAATTTACTCTCTGCTTAAGAGCAGGAAACTAAATTACTATAGATAACCCAATTTTATGGTAGGGGTGGAGACACAGTCACCCCTGAACCCTAATTGCCCAGAACCCATCCAGGGGATGGGCAAATATTTGAATTTAACCTCAGAACACAGACAAAGACGAGTGTTCACGGTGGTGTTCACTTTCTGTTCATCGTTCAGTCAAGAGCTGTTCGCAGTGCGGTTCCGGGATCCGCCAAGGCGACGATCAGACGATCGTAGCAGACCAAGATCATAGAAAATGGGTTATGTGACGGCAAAATTCAAACTCTAACTATTAATTCTGAATAAGAGACAAAACTTCTCCAATTGCCTTTATAAAGATTTTATTCCCTTGCAAGGAAAGAGCCACAGTCAACAGACATACAGAATGTCAGCAGAGCGTGTCTGAATTAGACACAACATGGTCCTGCTTATATCCACGTTTCCCCAAACAATTTACGACTCCTCCCGTAATCACATGCTCATGCCCTGGATACCATAAATGTTCATATACAAAAAGTTGCCTGTAACCTTCCCCTAGTTAATGTTACCTTTCACCCAGATGCACTGTTTCTGTATGAATGCATGCATTGAAATGACAATGCACAATTACAATTATTGTGAAATTGAATATATGCATCGTAATGAACATTCATTGTAAACTGGAATCTCGTGGTCATGATTTAAATTTTTCCACCACAATCCCCTCTTTTTATCACATCATTGATAAATCAAAGACAAAAAATTTTAATCTGTGTTTTTGTGTATATATGATTGTAACTCTAAACCTACATGAATATAATAATGAAATTGAAATAGTGTAGTAAATATGTAATAAAATCATTAACCATTAGTAAATACTGAACCATTTAAAAAACAAAGTAGGTAAATATGTTGATAGTAATAATAAAACTATAAGCAAATTCAAGCCATTTCATCACACTTATACTTTTCATTTCTGACTTTCATATAAATGATCACTCTCTTGAATTTGTGAAGGATGAAGAAAATATGCGTAGGCTTTTTTCTTGGGTAAAGTCCCTCTTTTGCTGCAAGCATAAAATGTGGTTATAATATTTAGATATCTGGGGCCTTTAGAGGCTCTCCAGATTGAAAAATAAAGAAACGTAACCTCCTAACTTGTTTCATTCTTACTTCCCATCAGTTGCTTCACTGAATTCACTCATCCACTCGTCATATTCGTCACAGATGTCTATTTTGGCCATCTGATATGATACACTTGATTTCACCACTCGTTGAACCATACTGCTAATGCATTGAAAAATACATGGCAAGCACATCAATATCAGAACCACAATTGCAAGAATGGGTAACACAGTAAATCCTATCCAAGATCCCCATCCTTTAAAGTCTATTAACCACTCAAACCATGAGCTATCAACTCGTTCAGGTTCTCTTACGGCCTGTTTCATATGCTCAATTATATTTGTCAGGTTGTCGCTATAGTCTGGAATATGAAAGCAGCATGATACCCCTAGCATTTTGCAAACTCCTCCTTTCTCCGCCGTTAGCATATCTAATACCAGTCTGTTTTGGATTACTGCATCTCTAATTTGCTTCATTTCTACATTTACCATCGCCAATGCGTGCTCAGTGTTATTAGCTATAGCTGGTACAGACCATGCTAACCCATTCACTTTATTCATTGTTACTGCATTTCCTATCCCTGGAACAATAGACCAACCCACATTTGCTCCTGGTGTTGTCCATGGATTTGACAAAACATAACCATTATAATTGTTTGGTAAAGTTTCCAGTACAGACACAACATCTCTTTTCTGTCTTCTTCCCTCGTTTTCATTACCCGGTAAATACACAGATGTCCCCACATTAATCACAGCTGGGTAACAGCACCCCACCCACCTTCCCTTTGGCATGAAATGGTAAGCTCTTTCTCCACAAACCCAAACTGCCGCAGGTGAAGTGTCATTCGGTTTATCAAATGGGCAAGTGAAACGTGTTTCAATGCCTTCTATTACCGCTGAACAGTTCTCGGTTGTTTCATTGTTCATGTCGATTCTGACCCTGCAGTCAGACCATCCTGCCCTCGTAGTTGGTTTTGATCTTTTCGAACACACACACACGTCTCCACGTATGTGTATCACTCTGAGTGGGGGTATTAACATGTCTGTGTGGTTGTACCTTTGGGTTCCTTTGCAGTCGGATGTTGGATGTTTCGTTGGAATTTTCCCCTGCTCAATGTCCTTCGCAGCTTTCAATATCTGTGTCATTTGCTGCGGGATCAAACAGTCACTTTCATTCAATGTTTCAACAGTCAGTGGTACCGCTTTCCAGGCATGTGACATTTGCAGACACAGCCAACAACTCGTGTTTATCTCTAACTGTTGTTTCTGCAACAGTGCCAAAGTACAAGCTTTGTTTCCCTGGCACTTCGTCATTGCTTCCTTTACCTCTGGCTTCACACATGGCTTTCCTGTTTCTCCATTTCCCATCCACTCTGTCTCTTCCCAGCTTGGACTTTCTGATTTAAAAGTCGGTATAACCGGTGCTTTGACTGTTTCTGAAACTTTTCCCTCTACTATCAGACTAATTGCTTGATACCAATCAGTACCTGTAAGGTCAAGTGCACAATAATATTTACCAGTGTCCGTTGTTTTCGCATTTCTAATCACCACCTCCATTCCGTTGTAGTTGGCCCCGTGGACGTGATTCTTTGCCACCTTGAACCTTGGGTCTTTTCCGTAGCTTGTAGGATTAGTGTAGGCTTTCACTTCTTTCCACCCGCACGGATCTCTACAGAAATAAGCTTGTGCAAACCACCCATCACCTGCACCTCTGCACTCAACACAGTTCTTTCTGTACGGGTTGCATACAAATCTCACACTCTCCCCCTCTTTCAGCGAGACAATGTCCTCGTTTAGTCCCTTTGTTAAGGCTACACGGATCGGTGCTGCTCTTCTCATGCGCTGGTACACGGTGTCGTTGTCCAGTTGTGTGGTGGTTTCAGTCTGGTTGGTGGTATTTCCCGTCGGGCTGGTGTCTCCAACAGTCACTTTCACCAGCTCTGCAGTCAAATAGAATGACAAGGAACAAATAATGATCACTAGCACAAGCAATATGCATGTGCTTTTCCTTATACCACACATCCCAGGCACTCGAAACGGGTGCCACGGTTTCGCTTGCTCCATCCTTTTCAGTTTGCTAGATGATTAGCGCACTCGTACTTCCAGAACGTGTGAGGAAGTTTGGTTCTTGAGGCGCTTACAGTCTTTTCTTCCCTATTAATAAAAGGGCGCCACCCCTCAGCAGTTTGTACAGTGAGGTTCGTAAAACCTATCCAGTTTCCTCCCGTTCGTGTCTGGAAACTACGGGCTGTGGTTGAGCACACAGCAATTATGCAGGGATCTGTTATCAGTAATTCTTGGAACTGTCTCAATTCTCGTCTTTTCACACACACTGCTGCTTGGGATCTTACAATGGGCTCTAACTTGAAGATTGGTTGCTTCAGCACTATCTCTGTTGAATGTCCTTGCTCTTGTGCTGATAACGGCAGCTGGCGTTTATATCTGACCTCTGCCAGCACTGACATGTGCTTTCTGCTTCTCCTGCTCTCCTCCCGGTCCCTCCTCCTCGATCGCTGCTGGGACCTTCCTGCAGTGAGTTGCGTGTACCCACGTGGCCCTCTCCGCCACCTTCACGGCAGTGTGCGTTGTCAGGAGAACCTGGTAAGGGCCCAACCAACGTTTCGCCTTCCAGCTCTTCCTTCTCAGATCTCGTATCACCACAAAGTCACCTGGTTTCAGGTTGTGCAGAGGAAACTCGGCTGGCTTCCCTTGCGCTGCTTTGACCTGCACACAAATATTAGACAACAGAGAAGACATTTCTTTGCAGTAATTTAGCATACTGTGTTCACACAACTCAGTGGATGGCAGCTGTTGATTACCCCCCTCCATTCCCATGAACGGTGGTCGTCCGAAAACAATTTCAAATGGGCTCAGATTCGTTCTGTCCCTTTTTCTCATTCTCATGTACATTAACACGATTGGCAGGGCTTTCACCCATGTGAGTCCAGTGTCCTCACAACATTTCGCCAGTTTGTTTTTGATCGTAGCGTTCTCGCGTTCGACAGCGCCCCCTGATGCTGCGTGATAGCTACAGTGTGTTCTCATGTCAATTCCCAAAAACTGGCCCACCTGTTTTATTGCCTCATTCACAAAATGTGTTCCATTATCAGAACTGATCTTTCTTGGTATTCCCCACCTGGGAATAATTTCAGTCAACAGGGCTTTTGCCACTGTTGCTGCGTCAGATTTTGCGGTCGGGAAAGCTTCGGTCCATTTGGACCACATGTCCACCATGACCAAGCAATACTTCTTTCCCTCACATGGACTCAACTCAATGTAGTCCATCATAAGATATTGAAATGGTCCCGCAGGCGGTGGATGTGATGCTTGAGGCATTTTCACTCCCCTTGCCACATTGTGTGTACTGCAAATCATGCATCTTTTACAAAAAATTTCAGCAAATGCTGTGAACCCCTTTGTAAACCATGAATCATTCATTTGAGTAGTCATCCCCCCTTTCGCTACGTGATCCATTCCTTGGAAACACTTAGCGAAATGCCCAAAAAAATTACGGGGTAAACAAGGTCTGCCATCCTCACTCATCCACACTTCATTCTCCACTTTGCATCCACATCGTTTCCACAGCTGTTTTTCCGCTGTTGTGGCGAACGTCTGCATACTACCTATGGAGGACAAAGCATTTGTGTTTATTTCAGATAACAAAAGACATTCCGGTTCTTTTGTCTGCTGGCCTGCCGCGACCTTCGCAGCCGCGTCTGCTCTCGCGTTTCCTGTTGAAATAGAATCTTTGTTGTTAGTATGCGCTGCGCATTTGCAGATTGCGATCTGTCTGGGCAATAAAATTGCATCTAGTAATGAAGCCACCAGAGAAGCATTCAAAATTGGCTTCCCATCTGACTTCAAAAATTCCCTGTGTTTCCACAGAGCCCCAAAATCATGCGCCACCCCAAATGCATAACGCGAATCTGTGTAAATCGTTACACTTTCACCCTTCATCAGCTTGCATGCTTCTGTAAGGGCCACGAGTTCTGCTGCTTGAGCAGAATAATGTGATGGCAATGTGCCAGACTTTAAAACGTCGAATTCGTTTGTGACCGCATACCCTACTCGGTTCTGGCCTGTTTGTGGATCTTTAAAGGCTGAGCCATCCATAAAGAGGACATTGTCACAGTTCTCGAGCGGTGTGTCCAAAAGGTCAGGTCGTGGTGTGCACACCTGTTCAAGCGTTGTCAAACAACAATGATGTTCCTCCCCATCTTCTTCTGTTGGAAGAAGAGTGGCAGGGTTTAACACTGTACAGCGCTTGACAGTGATGTTTGGCATATCTAACAAAATTGTGTGATATCTCAACCATCGAGCTGTCGACAAATGTGATGTTTTCTGTTCTTGCAGTATCATGGACACAGCGTGAGGAACCATTAATGTTAAATCAGAATACCCCACAAATTCTCTAGAGGCCATCACAGCCTGTTCTGCTGCTGCTACTGCTCTTAGACACAGAGGCAGCCCTGCTGCCACTGGATCCAATTTGCTGGAAAAGTAGCCCACCGGTCTCAGCTTGTCGCCATGTGACTGCAAGAGAACAGAAGTCATAAATCCCTTCTTTTCATCTACCATTTGCACAAATGGTTTATCTGTCGTTGGCAATCCCAAAGTGGGGGCCATAGCTAGTTGCTTTTTGATCTTTTCAAAGGCCTCTTTTGCCTCCTCTGTCCAATCAATCTTATCACAGGACGTCAACTCCCTTCCTGTTGTCAGTGCTCTAAGAGGCTGCTCAAAAAGCGCATAGTTGGGAATGAAAGTTCTGCAATAGGAACACATTCCCAAAAACGACATCATTTGTTTTTTCGTGATCGGTTTTGGTACGTCTACAATTGCTTGTACACGTTTGTCAGACAGTGATTTAGAGTTCGCGGATATCACATGACCCAAAAACGTAACCTTCTGTTTTGCAAACTGCAATTTGTTTTGACTTGCTTTGTGGCCCTCTCTCGCCAAATGCTGCAGGAGGGTCACAGTGTCTTTCACACATGTTGTTTCGTCTTTCGCACAAATCAAAATATCGTCAACATATTGAAGCAAAGCCGACCCTGCTGTTAGTGCTAAAGTTTCCAAACTCCGTCTGAGGGCCTCATTGTAAATCGTTGGTGACTCACAATAGCCCTGACACAACCTCGTAAATGTGTACCCTTTCCCCTTAAAATTGAATGCAAACCAAAATGCACTGTCTTTGTCCACTGGTACACTGAAAAATGCATTAGCCAAATCCACCACAGAAAAGTGTGTGGCATTTTGTGGAATTTGTGACAGAATTGTATAAGGGTTTGGAACTGTAGCTGCTCTCGCTCTAACAGCTGAGTTTACGGCCTGCAAGTCTTGCACGAAACGCCATTCCGTAGGCTGACCTTTGTCCCTGATCTTTTTTACTGGAAAGATGGGAGTGCGCACCGGTGAATTATCACATGGCACTATTATGCCTTCTTTCAACAGTGATTCAAACACTGGCTCAATGCCAAGAATTGCCTCTTCTTTTAGAGGATATTGTGGTTGGCAAGGTCTAAAATCAGATTTTGGAGTTATCACCACCGGTTCACACCCCTTTATCAGTCCTACATCATATTTGTGCTTTGCCCATAATTCACAAGGCACATCTGCCAGTGCTGGGTGAATGTTCAAAGCACACATATTTGTCACACATTCGCTTTTCTCCATGCATTTGTCAATGGGAGTCATTTTTCTCTCTGCTGTAATGACATGCTCACATACAGACTTATACGCTCTCAACTTTTCACTGGATGATACAGTCTCATCAATGTTTTTCCAGTCATCTGCCTCAACACATTCTTTCACAAACACTCCTAGTTCTGCCCACGTTTGTTTCTGCTGTTTAACAACTGATATGTGTGGCACAGAGTCTCCTGCTATTAGATAGAAAGGGAGCTGCTTTTCTGACAGGCAGACTGAAACAGCACACACACTCTCAGTCCAAAACATCAGATCAAATTTCAAAGTCTCCTTTTCTTCTTTAAACCACCCCTCTTCATATTGCTGATCTCGTTCAACTACGACATGTGACGTGCAATGCAAATCATCAGGCATCATGACATCTGTGTCATTTGACAGTGTTAGCTTTTTCCCCAATTCACATACTGTTTTTGCCCACTTTTCATCGGTTATGTGCCAGTTGTACGCCCAATTTGGTTCAATACTCAAAAACATTTCTTCCCTCTCTTGGACGGTAATCCCAGAGGGATCTCCAATCAATGCCAAATTTAGCTTACACATTAAATCACGGCCTAGGAGGGGCACTGGACTTGTCTTTGAAATCACGAAAGCATGTCTCAGCACTTGACCCCCCTCCGTCTCACATTCTAATGGCACAGTGAACCGCTCTGACATTAAATGCCCTGACACAGAAAAAGACTCATATCTTTTATCTGTTAACTGCGGTTGCCGTGGCAAGTCACATGGTCGTAAAACAGATCTTGTTGCTCCTGAATCAACTAAGAATGAAACACTAACTCCCTCCACTAACATGGAATATCTTGGCATGTTTAAAAAAGGTTTACTGCCATACATCATCAAACATTTCTCAAAATCATCTTTGGCAGTATCAGACATACACAAAGAGGTGCAAGCATTTTCTTCATTGCAAAGAGCATTATCAGTGTATGTGTATGTGTTTGGATGTGTGTGTGAGTTTGTTATTAGTAAATGTTCACTTCCCTTTTCTGATGCGTGCTCGGCTTGGACCCTCTCTCTCTCTCGCCCTCCGTTCCCACCATCTCAATCGGCCTTTCGAAGCATCGGACAGTCCGCACTCCAATGTCCATCTTGCTTGCACTTTCGACATTTGCTGCACTCACGAACAACGTGATCTTCAGCTCCGCACAGATAGCAGCCTTTCTTGTCTGAGTTCTGTCCTTCTTTGCTCCACTTTGCTCGACCTTTCGCGCGCGCTCCCGCGGATTGCTGTGGTTTTTGCACTGACGCCAGCTGCAGTTCTTTAGGCTTCGGTTTTCCTCTCCCTCGCCTCATCTCGTCTTCTGCGTGCAAAGCATGTTTCACAATGGTACTCACGTCCTTGTGTCCATTCCACGTAGCTGCGTCTCACTGCTTGGGCGATTTCAGGTTTCAGTCCAGTCAGCAGACAGGTCGCTAGATGGCTTTCCCAGGTGCTCGGTGTCAGGCCGCGGTCTCGCGGCTCGATCATCCCGCTGTGCTTGTTAAACACTGCATACAATCGTTCATAGTATGTTTGGACACTCTCACCTGGCTCTTGAATGGAATGACTCACCCTGGACATGTCAACGCGTGCTGGGAATTCTCTCCTCACAGCATCAGTCAACCCAGTCACCGCCGCTCTGTATCCGTCGTTTGCAGCGTGCAGCCAGTCGACATCCATTCGTCTGTGATCTACTGATGATATATCTCCACTTACTTTGTTCCAGTTCATTCCGCCCAACTTTGCCATCATCAGTCTTTTCAGTTCATTCACGGTTGGGCTGAACTCACGACAGAATGTCATCAGCTCGTCAGCGAAGCGATCTCCCGCGTCCCACGGATCTGGCAGGTGGGCCATCGCCTCTTTCATGTCATTGAGTCCCCACGGGCGGTATACGAGTGTAACACCGGTCTGTCCGACGGCTTCCACCATAGGACAGCAGACACTCACCTCCTCTTCTTTGACTATCTTTTCTTTGGTCTGGCGCGGTGCTCTGTCCACTTTTCTTTCACGGTCTTTTCTCTTTCGTTGGCGCGGCGCTTCCTCCTCTTCCTCTTCCTCACTGCCTGAGAAAGTATCAGGAATCATTTCAAGTTCATCAAAGTTCTCAGAGTTCTCATACTCATCTTCCAGTTCCTCGTCCAGTTCATCTTCCAGTTCCTCGTCCAGTTCATCTTCCAGTTCCAGCGCTCTGACCAAACTTAACATTTTGGCTTTTGCGCGTGCTGTGGTTGATCGCAGCTCATACGGACGCTTGGCTTCTCCTTTGAACCCCTTCTTCCAGATCACCGAACTTTTCCCCTTTCTGCCTGTCGGTGAGTTGGCCCGGAAGCGTTCAGCTTTGCGCGTCTTTCTGTGCACCTCTAGCTCTGATGCGCGCTCTCCTTCTTCCTTGAATTCCTCGGCGCGCGCTCCCTCGCCGGCTTGTCGAGGCGCTGGTGTTGGTCTGTTTGCTGGAGCTGGTTGAATTGTTGGAAACGGTCGGTTTGGTGGAAACGGAGCGCAATCGAGATCGGGGTCCCACTTTAAGCCTTGCAACTCGGCATTCAGAGAAGTGTAGCACGGGGGTTTATGTGGAAGAACAAACAGAGGAGATATGTTAGTTTCATCATCACTAGGTGCAGATGCAAATGTTTCCCCCTTTTTCTCCACCCCGCTAGATGCAGCTTTTTTCATCATTCTTTTTTCTCTTTTATCTGCCTCGTTCACCCAACAACTCACTGTTTGCTCACATTTCTCACATACATGCTTCCTACAACAACCTCTTGGTTTATCTGTTTTCTCTTCAATCGACTCTTTTACCACATTCAATCTGGTAACACTCAATGTACCCTCTTTTGGAAAATCGTGATACTTGATCAATTTCTCTACATCTTGCATACATTTCTGGCCATACAATTTTCTCATTTGACAAAATACCGGTGTGTCATATTCAGCAAATTTGCTCTGGGACTTCCCCATATTGGCTGTCTGTTTCTGTGGTTTTTCCCCTCTAGCGTACGCTAATGAATCTGTCGGACGTCTCCGTACAGATCTGATCTCTTCACCCAAGACCAGACGGGCGGACACTCCCAGTAGTGTCCTCTCTTATTGGCTCCCAATAGCCCAAAACCGGCTCACAGCACGGTCTCCTCGCCCACGTGATATCTCAAAATTCTCAAAATTTTGTCACGTTGCATTTACCACAGAATCAGACATCCACCCATGGTTTATCCCCCCTTTTATTAAATCTTTAATCTAAAAGATTAAATCTTTAATAAATCTAAACAGATTCAACTTTCAATCTAAACAAATTCAAATTGTCAATAAAATTATCCCCTGAATTTTAAATTTGATTTGTCTCTTACCAGAATGCTATTGCCGTTGTGAGTTCTTTTCTTTCAATTTCCAGTGGTGCTCCTTCTGGGCCCCGGCGTTCGGCCCCTCTCCCTGAACTCTTTTGCGGGGTAGGGTTGGCGCGTGAAGCGTCAGGCTGATCAGGCCACCGTCCGTCCTCAGGGCCACAGAAGTCGCAGCCAAGGAATCCTAACTTCTGACACCAACTGTGACTGCAAAATTCAAACTCTAACTATTAATTCTGAATAAGAGACAAAACTTCTCCAATTGCCTTTATAAAGATTTTATTCCCTTGCAAGGAAAGAGCCACAGTCAACAGACATACAGAATGTCAGCAGAGCGTGTCTGAATTAGACACAACATGGTCCTGCTTATATCCACGTTTCCCCAAACAATTTACGACTCCTCCCGTAATCACATGCTCATGCCCTGGATACCATAAATGTTCATATACAAAAAGTTGCCTGTAACCTTCCCCTAGTTAATGTTACCTTTCACCCAGATGCACTGTTTCTGTATGAATGCATGCATTGAAATGACAATGCACAATTACAATTATTGTGAAATTGAATATATGCATCGTAATGAACATTCATTGTAAACTGGAATCTCGTGGTCATGATTTAAATTTTTCCACCACAGTTAACAGATTTCATTCAGGCCATCTGCTCTTCTCTCACTTACCTTTCTTTTACTTAAAGTTTATTTTCTTTCCGTTGAGTCTCGGGTTCTGTCAAGTTGCGCCGCAAAGTTACTCAACGAGTCTCTAACAGCGCGCTTCAACTTCAAACAACGCCCACAAGAGCCGCCAGCCGCCAACACGCCACGTGATTGGCTTCCCAAGACGTCGATCAAAGACACGACCAGAACTTCAGCGAATCAAAGACCCGAGAGAATCCCTCTCCAGCCAGGAAAAGGGAATCCCCCTTGTCAGAGACGACACGCAAGACAAACGCAAGTAACACCTCTAGATTCCAAGCTGAAGTGGTGCATTAGATCAAATTTAATAACCCGCCTAAGAAACGATAGGAGGTTAAATGACTGATCAATGGTTTCTTCAGGTCATGTGTCATAAATGCATATTGCTTGGGATTTCATAATTTCTCTCTCTTAAACTTCTTTCCTCACTTTCTTCCTTTCTGCAACGTGTGTAAATGTGCGAGTGTGTGTGTTTATGATAGATATTAGTTTGATGTGTTAGGGTAATCAATAAAGTTTCGTTTGTATTCAAAGATAACTGTTCTTGTGTTATGTGCTTATGAATTTAATGTCTTGAACTGCCGATCTAAGTTACCTGGCTGTTAAATAGTGTTTCACTATTGTACGGATATGAATATCCGCTGCAGAGTTGATATTTACGGCCCGTTCAAATGAACGCTGGAAGAGTCATTTGCTCGGCTATAAATTAGACTCTCAAAATTCCCTATGAATTCATTAATTCATTCATTTGAGCTACATAGACCTGTTTCCCTTTAACAGACTCCCCTTTAAGTTCTTACATATCGGTGGACGAATAAGTTAAGGTGTAAACATTAATTCTGAATTATTTATAAATTATAGTGTAATTCGAGTCTCTTTCATTTTAATTAAAATTCCCCGTTGAGTTATTATTTTATCTGACTCATAGTCGTTACATACTTACAAAGCACTAAATGGTTTAGCTCCCCAATACTTGAGCGAGCTAACATATTATACTCCATCACGTTTACTGCGGTCTCAAAATTCTGGCCAGTTGATAATACAGAGAATATCCAAATCAACTGCAGGCGGTCGATCCTTTTCCTATTTAGCTCCTAAACTCTGGAACATTCTTCCTAACATTGTTCGGGAAGCAGACACACTAAAAACACATCTCTTTACTGTGGCATACACATAAAACACTTTTTCAATGAAATGATTGTTAGGCTGCATTAACTAGGTCAGCCAGAACCGGGAACACTTCCCGTAACACCTGATGTACTCGTTACATCATCAGAAGAATGGCATCTACGCTAATGATAGTCTCTCTGTTTTATCCTGAGGTTTACTGCAGTCAGCCGGATCCGGGCCGTATCCAGTTCAGATAGTGGACCTGCGCCCAGAGAAGACCAACGCATGACCCGGAAGTGTCTGCAGAGACCGTTATTAGACTCCCCCTGCAACTGCCTCATCGACACGGCATCTCAATAAACCCGTCTCCGGCGTGTTGACTCCGATTGTTCGAATATTACAATTAAATAATACCTAAATCGATATGTCATCCGAAATAAACCCGTCTCCAGCGTGTTGCCTCCGATCATTTGAATATTGCACTTTAATAATTATTTAATCAACATCATCCTCAATAAACCCGTCTCCAGCGTGTTGCCTCCGGTCCTTCGAATATTCCGATCTATTATGACCTCTGACCTGTAAAGCTGCCAGAATAATAATAATAATACGCTGTTTGTTAATTGGCCAGAGGAGAACTGGCACCCCGACTGAGCCTGGTTTCTCCCAAGGTTTATTTTTCTCCATTAGGTCATCTAATGGGTTTTGGTTTCCTTGCCACTGTTGCCTCTGGCTTGGCATTTCAACTAAACATCGAAATAAATCTAATTAATAAACTAAATTAACCATATAAACTAAATTACTGATCTAATTATTGATCTAAAGCCCACACTGTCACCGTATGGAAATTGAAATGAACTGATGTGTAGCAACAATGAGTTTTGGGGAATAATTAATTCAAATGGTATGAATATTCATGAGTCTATGAATATTATTTGCTTGTTGTACAGACAAAATTTACGTATAACGGAACCTTTAATCATTTAAAAGTAACCTTTATCCAAATTGATTTCTTCATCAATTATCAATCTTACAAACCTTAAGAAACATTGATCTGTTTGATCAGGACAAATAATATCTCTTATGTTTGTACGATCTGCACTACTGAAGTAGTACTACATGAAAATCAAGCTTAAATGGGTAGCTTAGATCTTACGCTTCAGTGACTTCGAGATTTGTGAGCAAAACAATACGGATTCAATTTAATGCAATTATTGAGTTTTAATAAAACAACTACAGTTTACAAAGCTACGATTCATACGGGGAAATATGCATATATATGTAGGAGAAAACAAACAATATGGTACAAACAAGGAAACATGAAACTTAACGAATAATAAAAATGGAAGAAGAATTAACAAGAGAGAGAGAGAGAGAGAGAGAGAGAGAGAGACAGACAGAGAGAGAGAGACAGCTTCAGTCTTTTCGCAAGAGCCCACAAGAAATTCATATAAATTCATAATTCAGACAACATTTTCCAAGCAGTTTGATTGTGAAATAGAATACTTGCATTACTACGGCTTCTCGTGTAAGTGTCTGAGTTCGAATCGTCGGGGAAGTTCGCTAAGGATTTGTGAGTCCCAGGTGAACTTCTTTGAAGTTTAGGAAAGTCACTCCAGAAGTCTGCTGGTTTCTCTCTCCGTGCGGAGAGGCCTTCTCTCAGGGTTGGGAAGACCAGGGATGGTCTTCCCCTCCATGGCTAAATGCCAAGAGGTCCGTTCCTTGTGGTGGCGAGAATGCAAAGAGCTGATGGTCTGTTCTAGTTTTTATAGAGGGGAAGGCCGACGCCTTCAACGCTCAACGCTCTTGCGGCTACATGATGTGGTTTGGATCTAATCAGCGTAACACACAGGCCCTTTGTTTAAGCATGATTTGATTAGACAAGTCACGAGGGCTGTGAGGTGTTCAGACTTTGGTCTATCCTGCCACATGACTGATTGAATCATTACTGTTACAGTCCCCCTTTTTGTCAGATGATGTCCTATGGTCATTATCGGACAACCCCCATCACAATGGTCGGATGGCAGGTGAATCGGGACGGTTGGATAGCAGGTGTTCGTTGTGGCTGAGGAGCCAGCTCGATGAGGTTCGCATCTGCTTCTGGCGTGGTACCCTCCCTCCAGGGTTTCCATCGGAGACCTCCAGACACAGCTGTCGTGAGTTTGGCTGTAGAGGTTCTCATCTCGTTGAACTTCCTGTACAGGAGAAAGGCTATGCCTAGGGTTAGGGTATTGCTGATGATCATGGAGATACATAGCGCAGTGTCAGCTGCGGTCCAGGTTTGGACAACAGGCGAGGTATTCAGGATAGGCAATCGGGACAATGCTTGGAGGGCTGTGTCGAGGGGAGCAATGTCAATGAGCTGAGGCCCCCCTTTTTCAATCCACCGTTCTAGTTCTGGATCTAGGGTGAAGTTGTGGTCTTTGAAAAAGGCTGGGATTTCTAGCTCTGACTGATACTCTTCACTCGGAAGATGGTACAAAGCCAAATCGTCCAGGTGGAGGATGGCCCCTCGCGGTACTTGGATCCACATGCTCTGGTCAAGCAAGTTGACACGGGTGGCGGTGTCGTTGGGTGCTGGCAGGCACTCGACCCATTTGGTAAACTGGCACACCACCGTGAGGAAGTACTTGTTGCCTCTTGCGGACCTGGGCAGGGGTCCCCCCCAGTCGATTTGTAGGTCTGACCACGGGAACGTGATCCCTCTGCGTTGCAGTGGGGCTCTGTGGTTCGGGTTTGCTGGTTGGAACTGGCAGCAAACCAGGCACTCTCTGACATACTCTGCCACATCTTGTTGCATCCCGGGCCAATATGCCACCTGTTTAAGTGTGTCATATGTGGCCCTGGTGCCGTGGTGTCCAGCACATGGTGTGTCGTGGGCGTACATTAGCATCACCCCCTTTTGCGACCGTGGCACCACAAGCCTTGGCGCTGTGCTGTCATCGGGCGCAAACCACAGAATGTTGTCCTGTATACGCAACATGTGTCTGGAGTTATGTAGGTGTTTGAGGCCTGAGTCATCAGTGAGCTCAGAGTCAGTGATAGGGTGGCTGGAGGGGTCAGAGAGGTGGTCAAGAATTGTCTTTATTGCAGTGTCAGAGGCTTGCATATCCGCAATGTCGTTGTTGGACATCTGCGGAGTTAGCGATAGCGGCTGCGAGGCGGGCATTGTAGCCGGGGCCGGTCGCTTGCTGCGGGTTAGCACTGCAACGTTGGGGCTGGATGTGGGGTTTGGGGGTACCCACATGTAGCCGTGTAGTGTGCCCGTCTTGGCGAGGGCGTCAGTTTGGTCATTTACGTCTTTGTCGAGACTTGGTAGCTTTGAGTGTGCTTTTACCTTCTTCCAGTACACTGTCAGGTCATGTGTTCTTGTGATGTTGTCACATTCCTGGAACAGGTGTTGGTGTTTGACTGGCTTGTTGTTAGCGGTCTTGAAACCATTCTGTTTCCAGCTTAGAAGGTGGCACACGAAACTGAGTCTGGCATAGTTAGAGTCTGAGCAGATGAGCAGTTCTCTGATGTCATGTGCTGATGCAATCTGTAGGGCTATGAGAATAGCTGCTATCTCTGCATATTGCGATGACTGAGGACCCAACTTGAAGTGTTGTGGTGGGCAAGGCTGATCGTTCACCCACAGCACTCCTGCATCTGCCTTGAGGACGCCGTCGTGGTTGTAGGAGCACCCATCGACGTAGGCCATGGGCATGCCCTGGCACGCATTCGGTTCAAAGTGTCTTTGACAGGTCAGTTGTTGTTGGGGTTCTTGTGCATCCGACCAGACAAAAGGGCAGTCTTTCTTCAGCAGGGCTGTTAGAGGTCTGGCCATGTCTGAGTAGTTTTCAATGAACTGTCGGGAGTAATTGCATACCCCTAGAAAACTGCGCAGCTCAGAGGTGTTAGTAGGAGGCTTGATGTTTTGAATGGCATGAATACAGTTTGACTGAGGTTCAATGCCTTGGGATCCGATTAGCAGGCCCACGTAGTTGACCTTGGCCCGGCACCACTGTCCTTTGTGGAGGGCGATCTTGGCACCGGCTGCGGATAGTTGGTTCAAAACATAGTCTCTTTCTTTCAGGTGGTCGGCCACCGTTGTGCTCTTCATGAGAACGTCGTCTACATAGATCAGGTTGGTCTTGAGAGGTGTAGCAGGTTCATCAGTCTCACCGACAGGCTGGTGGGAGACTGTGTATACTGCGAGGTGACTGTCCTCAGTCAGCTCCGTTCGGCACACCTGGTCTTTGGTCATCGGCATGACAGACGTGATGGCAATGAATTTGAAGGGTGCAGTGAACAGCGTGTTACCTGTACTCCCTTCGGGTATCAGTGCAGGTGGAATGGGCCCAATGATGGGTAGTTCAAGTTCAAAGTCATGAAAGTCATGGCTCACTAGCCATCCCAGCCGGTAGGCCTTGGGAATGTTGATGTCAGTTGCTGTGCAGTTGTTGAAGAGGATGTAGACTACACAAGATGACATTTCAGTGAGGGGTGTGGCTTCAAGTGTGAGTCAGAGTTCCACACATTCAGGTGAGGGTTTGAAGAAACCCAGCGTGTGATTTAAGGTTTGGCCACATCGCATGTTGAGCCGAACAGCGACCCCTTTGGTGTATGCTGGTATCACCGTTCCCTGTTCCGGGATGGTCTGTCCTGACATGAGGTTGCCATGACTGATGGAAACGGGTGGCTGTAAAGTCAGTGGGGTTTCAAGTCGACCTTGCCTGAGGTCCACAGCAGCAATTAGCCCCTGGTCTGATTCTGGATCAGAGTGTTCGTGAATTAAAACTCGTCGTAGCTGCCAGTAGTCTGCTTTGACAGTCTCTGGTTGACGGTCTAGAAAGCTGCGTACGTCCCGGTTAGAAGTGATTCTGAGTAGGTACAATCTGTCCCAAGTGTTCGCGTTAGCGACAGTCTGCAGGTGAAAGTCTATGTCTTGCAAGTAGGCGTCAACGTCGTTTCCTCCTACAGGGTCTGGGCTGAACGTAGGGATATTTCTGGCCAGCTTGTCAAGGTCTTTATGAGCTACATGGCTGCTGGCCCTGACTTCCTGGAAGTGCTTCCCTTTCTCCGCTGCTGGCGGGGGTTCGTGGAGGCTAGCAGGTGACAGTCTTAGCAGTGGGTTGTCACCCCCCTTTCTAGCTCTTGGTTCTTGGCTAAAAAGTGCGGACAAGCTGGTCGGGGGAAACTTTGTTTTCGGAGGCTTTGGCTTTAGCATCTCTGTCTTTGAGTGCAGTGTTGGCTCTCTCTAGGAGAACTTCGCCTCGCCGGAGCTGTTCGTTGAGTTCTTCCCTGGTGTCTTTCTCTGACTGCTCTCTGCGGTCTGTGTCCAGACGCAGATCTTTCAGGGCCTTTTGAAGTCTTTTTACTTCTTTCTCTAGTTCTGTGTCCGTTTCACCCTTTTTCTCGGCCTCTAGAAGTAGCTGATCTAGATGACGCTGGGTGAGGGCCTGGTTTCTCCGGGCCTCCTCGGCTTGGAGCTTTAATGTTGCCGCTTCCTGTTCCAGGTCGGTGTGGCTCTTTTCTCTTAGCCGTGCCTGGGCGACAAGGTTGTGGGCGAGGCTTCCGAGTCTCTTGGCCAGTTCTTTGTGAGAGTAACTCTGCGTCGGGTCGTGTGCCGTCAGTTTGTCTAGCTCTGTGTCCAGTTCCTCCTGGCTCAGCTGTTGCAGATCACTGGTGTCCTCCGACGGAACAGTGCTCGTCATCGCTTCCAGCCATACCGCTAGGCGATCCCAAGGGACAGTGGGACTGGATGAACGGGGCATACTGGTTCACTGTGGGCGAGAGAAACACAGCACACACACACAAAGAGGCCAATGCAAGTTTGTTCTAAGGTTAACAAACTCTTGTACGGACTATGCTGTCGACAAGAATTTTGGCTAACTGATGTAAACAGTTAGACAGTTAGGCAATTAGGCGGGCCAATTTTTGGGTCGGCCTGAAATAGAGACTTTGACAGGTGGTAGCCCTGTGGGTCACCTGGTGACGCCAGCTGCTTGGTTGTCACTCTATTACTTAGCTTTCCTTGGGGTCTCTTGGTGAACTGAGAGAAACAAGATTACAACAGTCCGGAAAGTGAAGGTAGGAAAGAAACAAACACAAAAATGAATTGGTCTGCAATAAAAAGGAAAACAAGCGCGAACGCTGGGAGTGTTAGAGAAACACTAAAGGGGCTAAGCCTGCTACCTTTCGTGAGAGTTTCTGGGGCCTACAGCATGTGTGGCTATCGGGTTAGGAAACCTAGGAAGAGGGTGCGGCTTAGAGAGGAAAGGTGGGCCAAACGTTTAGGCTATACTCGGGGGAGTATCTAATATTAGGCTTATAATGTGGGTTTTATCACATTTAGTTTATCCGGGGCGAATTGAGGTCACTCAGGTGGAAAACCAGCGGCGCAGTCGGCCTTCCGGGCATTCCCAAACACCCAACTGCCGTGTCCTCGGTCCTTCGTTACTCTGTATCGCGTTACGCCCACTCAAACAGTTTAGACTTTAAACACAACCTGACAGCACCCACCCGTCAACCGCCAGCCAGCACAGCAAAGTTGGCACGTTCCCTAGAACCCTCTTTTTCAAGAGTGGCTCCCTATTAAGCCATGGTTTAGATACAGGTGCTAGACATTGCCTTGTGTGTGTCAGCTGAACTGGTTGACTGGCTTTGGAGTGTCAAATTGCTGATGTCGCCACTGCGGGCCGCAACGGCGGACAGAGGTAAAAGAAACCGAGATTCACACACAGCCGATGCCGGTCACGTCGGTTGGACAACCTTGCTCGTGGAGACCACGTTGAGACGATTCTCAATTCACCACCGATGCTTGTGAGCCCTACAATAAATACACAAAGAGGGTAAATAGGTGAAATCAAAAATTAATTAAGACTCGCTTGTTTACCGGATCAAGTGATTTATGGTTGCAGGTGAAAAGGAAGTGGGAAAAGAGAGAGAGAGAGCTGTAAGCTGACTTAGCAGGGTACGGCCACACGGTGGCGTCCTTCCTTCCAAGTGGACTGTCAGTAACTTTAAGAACCTAATTTCAATTTAAGTTAGAGGAAATTAATTTTTCCTTTTAAACTCAAATTCAAATAAGTGTGTTTAATCAGCGAGAACGGAGACCTGGTTGCTGCCTAATGCTAGTAAAAGTGCATAAATGAAAACCTTTCTAAAAGTAATCAATAAACAATTCACATGCTCTTCTTAGGAAGGAAATTAAGTTTGTTAAAACAAAATTAATAGCGGAGAGTAGAACTATCCGAAAATGCCCACGAGATGGCGCAGTCGAGTCCACCCAGACTAGAGTTAGTTAGTAGGAACGCTCACCAGATGGCGCTGTTGCGCCCGCTCGGGATAAAGTTTTGGTGAAGTGTAATTCGAGAGCTGTTAGGTCGCGCCCTCTGGTGTCTAGCACGCAGAGTTGCACCTGCTCGTGTGACTTGAAGACCAAAAATCAAATGATGGCCGCACACAGGATTAACACAAATCGCAATTACTTTTTTTTTTTTTTGACCACGTCGGATCTTTTCGTGCTATATTGGCACAAACAAATTGGCAGGATTCATTCGCTGCACAAGAAAATGTGGATACAGGAATAAACATCTGCTTACGTCACATTTAAAAGAACTCCAATAGACATTTATCAAACTGGCTGACGGTCAGTCAGCATTTATGAGTCAAATGTTTTAGGTCTCCGATTTGGGTAGCTAATCCAATGTTAAACCAGGAGTTATCGTTTATCTTAACGATTTAATATTATATTAGGCCTATTATTGAAAAGAGGAAACTCGCTCTATTTCAATCTTCCGCTTGAAAGAAGATTTCTTCGTTCAAGTCAAGCGGGATAAAACAATATTACGCATGTACGGACTGTACAGAGATTTCTTTATCTCTGCAGGACATCTAATATTGCTAAATTAGCATCTGTTAATATGCTTAAGCTGAGCTCGGCATTGTGCCTAGTCAGTAGGTGAGTTCGCTTTGAGCGATTTGTCTCACAGTTCGAACAAACGAACGAAAACGCGCGTGCATAATATTAATACTCAAAAATACACATGAATATGAATATTAATATTGCTCACAAAAACAAAGTTTGAAACTGCCCGCATTCTCCACCACTGTAGCAACAATGAGTTTTGGGGAATAATTAATTCAAATGGTATGAATATTCATGAGTCTATGAATATTATTTGCTTGTTGTACAGACAAAATTTACGTATAACGGAACCTTTAATAATTTAAAAGTAACCTTTATCCAAATTGATTTCTTCATCAATTATCAATCTTACAAACCTTAAGAAACATTGATCTGTTTGATCAGGACAAATAATATCTCTTATGTTTGTACGATCTGCACTACTGAAGTAGTACTACATGAAAATCAAGCTTAA
>NW_027645642.1:0-51000 GCF_949357685.1 Gobio gobio | reverse complement strand
AGCCCACGGACGCGAGTAGCACACAGGGAGTTTAAATGAGTGACTATCCTGCTTTTATGGCTGAAAAACACCTGTCAGAGCGCTGTGAGCTTATTAAGAGAGGGAAATTTCCCAGTGAACAGTGATGGCCGACGATTCACAAACAACAATTACTTCACTGATATGAAAAAGGGTGAAAAGATTAGCTGATTGTGGCTAGTCAACAGTGTGAAAAATGACAGTGCTGTGTGTTTTTGTTGTTGCATCTTTGGTAACTGGTGCAATATGTGTAATCACAAATATGGTTAATTAACTTTTTTTTATTTGTGAATTCAATTGTATTTGATTTTACATTGAGAAAATAAAAGTTCCAGGTTACAGATATTTTTAACATGCAGTTTATTTACAAATGAACATATATACAGGTCCTTCTCAAAAAATTTGCATATTGTGATAAAGTTAATTATTTTCCATAATGTAATGATAAAAATTTTACTTTCATATATTTTCGATTCATTGCACACCAACTGAAATATTTCAGGTCTTTTATTGTTTTAATACTGATGATTTTGGCATACAGCTCATGAAAACCCAAAATTCCTATCTCCAAAAATTAGCATGTTTCATCCGACCAATAAAAGAAAAGTGTTTTTAATACAAAAAAAGTCAACCTTCAAATAATTATGTTCAGTTATGCACTCAATACTTGGTCGGGAATCCTTTTGCAGAAATGACTGCTTCAATGCGGCGTGGCATGGAGGCAATCAGCCTGTGGCACTGCTGAGGTGTTATGGAGGCCCAGGATGCTTCGATAGCGGCCTTAAGCTCATCCAGAGTGTTGGGTCTTGCGTCTCTCAACTTTCACTTCACAATATCCCACAGACTCTCTATGGGGTTCAGGTCAGGAGAGTTGGCAGGCCAATTGAGCACAGTAATACCATGGTCAGGAAACCATTTACCAGTGGTTTTGGCACTGTGAGCAGGTGCCAGGTCGTGCTGAAAAATGAAATCTTCATCTCCATAAAGCTTTTCAGCAGATGGAAGCATGAAGTGCTCCAAAATCTCCTGATAGCTAACTGCATTGACCCTGCCCTTGATAAAACACAGTGGACCAACACCAGCAGCTGACATGGCACCCCAGACCATCACTGACTGTGGGTACTTGACACTGGACTTAAGGCATTTTGGCATTTCCTTCTCCCCAGTCTTCCTCCAGACTCTGACACCTTGATTTCCGAATGACATGCAAAATTTGCTTTCATCCGAAAAAAGTACTTTGGACCACTGAGCAACAGTCCACTGCTGCTTTTCTGTAGCCCAGGTCAGGCGCTTCTGCCGCTGTTTCTGGTTCAAAAGTGGCTTGACCTGGGGAATGCGGCACCTGTAGCCCATTTCCTTCACACGCCTGTGCACGGTGGCTCTGGATGTTTCTACTCCAGACTCAGTCCACTGCTTCCGCAGGTCCCCCAAGGTCTGGAATCGGTCCTTCTCCACAATCTTCCTCAGGGTCCGGTCACCTCTTCTCGTTGTGCAGCGTTTTTTGCCACACTTTTTCCTTCCCACAGACTTCCCACTGAGGTGCCTTGATACAGCACTCTGGGAACAGCCTATTCGTTCAGAAATTTCTTTCTGTGTCTTACCCTCTTGCTTGAGGGTGTCAATGATGGCCTTCTGGACAGCAGTCAGGTCGGCAGTCTTACCCATGATTGCGGTTTTGAGTAATGAACCAGGCTGGGAGTTTTTAAAAGCCTCAGGAATCTTTTGCAGGTGTAATTTTGATTCAGATGATTAGGTTAATAGCTTGTTTAGAGAACCTTTTCATGATATGCTAATTTTTTGAGATAGGCATTTTGAGTTTTCATGAGCTGTATGCCAAAATCATCAGTATTAAAACAATAAAAGACCTGAAATATTTCAGTTGGTGTGCAATTAATCTTCTACAGAGTCTTTCCGAATATAACTGGAGCTGCTGGAGGCGTATCGTGTGGGCGGAGCTAAGGAGTCACTTATGCGCTGATCGCCAACAACACACAGACATTTAAAGTAGTATTACTCCCCGCCTGTGGTTCCAATGCATGACCATGAACCTTTATCGTTGGGACCGCTCCATCTTTCAGCATTAGACAATCTGCAAATCCGGAGTTGAACTGGGCCTTGTTTACAATCATCGCTGAACAAACAAAAAACCTGTGCAACTCCATTGCTGCTCCGGAAAAACAATCTCCATCCACTGTTCCCTAAACCCTGGGTCTTTGGGAAGCTGAACAGGGTTGTCTTGCCCTGACAACCAAAAACACACTTCTTTGGTGACATTTCGTTGATTTCGTCCTGTGACCTGTGCAGCGCAGCCAACGACTTCCCTAAAGCAGAGCAAAGCATGTGGATGGGCGTGCTTTTGCTCTCTCGCTCTGGTCGACATCCTTCCGGGAGAAGTGCCCATACAAGGAAATTCCGCCCTTGCTGACGTCACATAGTAGCCTGGCTCCGCCCTCCAATGTACTTCCACTCAATTTTCATTTTCCTTCAGTACTCCGTCTGGGACTGCGATATATTCTTAGGTTTTCTCAGAACAAATTTGAACTGGTCCAATCAGCGAACAGAGGGAGTGGCTGAACCCTTACTCTTGTTGAAGAATTCTGTTTCTATAAAAATTTCTTCACAAAGGATCATTGATTTCAGAAGCGGCTTTATTCATACCAACCACAGCACCGAAGCCGTTGGCCACCGGCCCTCCTGCTACTTGAATTTTCTGTAATATATATATACCATAGTTGTCTTCCTATTATGGTAACAACGACCTGGCTCACATATCCCCACATTCTAAGTTCTAATTCTGTCTTGTCCTTCTAAAGGGCATTCTCAAAGTCAGCACACATTTGTAAAGGTCAGCACATTTTTAACACACTTGAAACATCACTTGAAAACATAATAGTGTCTTTTCATTAGCCTAAAACTGCTAATTTTAAATAATAAAATATTCTACACTCTTAGCTTAAGAACTTCTCTCTATTCCTTAGTAAATAGGGTTGGGTACCGAAATCCGGTTCCAATATGGCACCGGTACTTATATAACCGGTATGTACCGGACCGAATCAGAACGCAGATTTCAGTTCCTCATTTCGGTGCCAAAATTCAAACGTGCTTTCGGGTGCTTTGGCTGGCACCGAGCCAGAGACACGCTCAGCGCTGGTCACATCACAACTCATGACAACTATTCAGTGTTTTCAACGACATCATGTTTATTCCAGGTTTCAGACATTTAAATGCTCATAAGTAGGCTACTAGCAAAAAACACACACTGATGTCTATGAAAGCGGCAATGACAATCCTTTCAGGCGGTTATAATTTGACTAACGTTACATGTTTTATTCACATCAGATACATGCACATTAAATAGTAGCTATATCGTTTACTCTATTCTTCTTCCAATTCACTGGTCACTTACTTTCATGTATTTTGTAAGACGAGAATGAACTCAAGTGTTGTAAATCCGACAGATCCGATTCTGAGGCGCAAACTAACATGGCGCCGCCCATTGCGCTTTATAGATCAACTAACACACATTGACTCACACATTTGAACATCAGATAGTTCGTGACACAGTTAAGAAGTTTGTGAATATTTTGAATAAAAAGAAAAAAACGAAATAAACCCGATACAGCTGAGCTGTCAGCGCTATTGCGGCTGCTGTGTCATGTGAGAAACATGACGCGTCGTCATGGAAACATTAAGGCGATGCGTTCTAAAATATTTAGCCAGAGAAAATGATCATATTTCAAAATAAAGCTGAAGCTCGAAGCTGGTTAGTAGCAGACCGAGAATACAGACTAGGCTAACTGCTGTTATTACTGTAACTGTTATTTAGAGTTATATTAGGCTTGTTGTAGTTGGGTTAGGTGGATATTAGGTTTTACTGTGAATTTGTAAATAAGTCAATTATAATTTGTAAATAAGTCAATTGTGTTTTGTATTTATTTATATTCATACATTTAAGTATACATTAAACTTTTAATAAATGGTTCAATTTAAATAAATAAATAAAAAGCCATTTAATGTTATCCACCTCGTTTTGTGGCCATTAAAAAAAAAGTATCGGTTCAGGCACCGTTTGGGCACCGGAACCGTTTTAAAAGTATCGGTTTGGCACCGGAATCGAAAAAAACCCAAACGATACCCAACCCTATTAGTAAAAGTTGGACTCAACAGCTTTGGGAATAGGTTTTAAGAAAAAATTCTTAACTAAGAACTTTTACTGCTATTTAGGAGAACTCTTAGTGCTAAGATAAAATGTTTTGTGAATACGGCCCCAGAAAAACATGATCCTGTGAAAGAAATCATGCTGTTTAAAGGTCTTCCCTGTGCCCCTTCGGTATTTGATTCCTCACGCAGTGGCTATAAGAAAAAACATGGATACAGTTCCAATTTACATTTTATCCAATAATGTTACTCCACCAAACTGATGACGTTGTCAATAAAATTTTGCCAGATACATTTGTATGACATGCAGGCTTGCTAAAAGGGTGCCGCTCTCTTGGCACACTCTTAAAAACATATTATTGCAAAATAATGAAAAATGCACCATGCTGAAGTCAAATCCTGCATAATTTCTACTGCTGAAAAATGATCCCACTCAAACTGACTGTATTGCGATTCACAGCAAAAAATATAGGCTATTAACTGTAGGTCTATAATTTAGGTCCATTGAAATTTAACCTTTGCAGATCTACAGCAACATGATGTGTACAGGTTTTACTGCAAGCATTTGTTGATTTTACAATAATAATGCAGTGAAAACTATATTAACCCTTAAAGGCATACCTTGGGTCTTTAGGGACCCGGGACATCATTCCCTACCCTCCTCCTCATTAATTTTTTAAAAGTTAGACATCAACCTTCTTAGTATTCCTCAATCAATCAATTAATTCTAAACAATATTACAAGAAAAAAATATTAAAAGAATGCCTGTTTTCCCATTAATTTTGTGTAAAAATTGTATAGGGTCGTTGGGTAAGAGTGTACATATATAATTTTTTTGCACAACAATAATTGAATCTTTAATGACTGAATAAGTGCAATTCCCCTTTACGTGATAATGTCTGATACTCACTGATAAAGTGACGTTTTATCCAAATATTGATTTTGAAGATGTTGAAAATTACAGGATATGAGGATATGTTTGCGACGTGAATATGAGCCAGATGCTGAATGTACTGGGTAATGAGCTCTGACAAGGACAGTGATGATGGTATAAAACATCTGCTCAAACTGAACCCTTACAAGCTCCAAAAGGTAACAAAACATGCTTTATTTTATTTTTCTGTAATTGGTACACTAATTGTTACACCTTAGTGTTTTAAATCGTATGCTTTTGTTTTGTTTCCAGCCAATAAGTGGTTGCGTTATAGCGTTATATATCATGGTTCATTGATGAAAAATATTCTACTTTGATGTCATGTAAGCATGCTATATGGGTGTTTTGAAGTGCTCAGGTAACAATAATCTCTATGTTAATTACCGGGATAAGACGTCTTACCAAATACTGTGAATTCTGACCCCCTCCAGATTATTATCCACTCAGCCTACTACACTATTCACTCTGTAAGACGGTTGCTTTAAGTGAAGGGTATGAGTTGGCTGCCAATCAGAGAACAGAAGTTTTCCCCCATATTTAATTTTTTTATAAAAAATATCATCAATTAATAAATAAAATTTAAACTCAGAAGCAGTTTGTGATAATAATCAACATTTATTATATTTTTTTTAGTTGCTTTGATAACAATCACAGCTACACACCTTAAAAGTAAACTCTGACCAACAGGTTATCAGAACAGAGATACTTTAGATAAGATTTAGCCTATTGGTAACACATGTTTACAATAAAGGAACACGCCACTATTTTTGAAAATAGGCTCATTTTCCAACTCCCCTAGAGTTAAACAGTTGAGTTTTACCGTTTTTGAATCCTTTGACTCTTCTGTAGATACATATATAGCCATATCGGTCTAGAAAATCACAACTTTTCATCGTCGTAGTGCACGATGTAACAGAAGAGCCAAGTTTTAAATAGGAAAAATATGGAAACTCTTTGGTTATTTTTGAGTGAGATGCTAATGATCTAATCAGATTCAATGATCTATGCTAAGCTATGCTAAAAGTGCTACCGCCAGACCCGGAGATCGGCTGAATGGATTCGAAAACCTTAAAACTCAACTGTTCAACTCTAGAGGAGTCGGAAAATGAGCCCCTTTTTTCAAAAATAGCTCAAAACAATGAGCAATACATTTGTTACATTATTTATTCATCTTTGTTAACACTTGCTCATAACATTAACAGTTAATAACACAACTGTTCATTCTTATTTCTCAAGTCTATTAAATAATACTAACATACAACTTTTGATTTCAATAATGTATTAGTAAATGTTGAAATGAACATGAACTAATAAATGCTTCAGAGGTATTTTCATTGTTAGTTCATGTTAACAAATATAGTTAACTAATGTTAATAAATGGTTATTGATTTGTTTAGTATTCAATCATGGCAAGTTATTAGGAAAAAGCAAAAATTAGCAATCAGAAGAGTTATGATATGTAATTAAGATCAAGAAGAAGACAATATAAGTAAACTTAAAGCAGAACTAAAGTAATAATTGTGCTCTCCATTAATATTTGCATACACTCCTAAATAGAAATACACTCTTAAACAGAAAAGTAAACAGAAGTATAGTTAAACCCAAAGAGAAATCAATAAGCAAACACAATAAGTAAAATCACACTAAATCCCATTTACTCAAAAAGATGCTCTCCAATTTTCCTCAATTAATCTGGAATGCAGATGTTGATCAATGATGGTAATGGTTGTTGCTTTTGAAAGACGATTTTTTTGTCTTGTCTCGTATTTTCTAAAAAGAAATATACACAGTTATTGAAATCCTGAAAGCTATCACACAGACAATGTTGAAGCCAAATTAATATCAGGTGGATGTTTTTAATATTATAACATTTAATTTAATGGTGTTTCTACAGTGAAATGTCTTTAAAAATACTCTCCCGTCCAAAAGAGACAATGGCAAATAATTATATATTTTAACAGTCTTAAAAATGTAATTGTCTAAAACGTTCAATCATGACTTTGTGTTAAAGAAAAACAACTTCAATTTGAATCGTATATTATCATCTGGTGCTTACCAATGCAAAACTAGAAAATACACATTTCTTCACATTCCCTCAGACGTATGCACTGAATCCAGCTTTAACATCTTCTTGAATACTCTTGATTTTTTCGGGGGGAGCAGCAGGTAGAATGGCAAGCAATTCGCGATTTATCCTTTCTAGTCTTGCAGTGCTCTTCTGTTCATACTCCTGTTTATTCTTCAGGACAAGCTTTAGGATCTCACTCTGTGCCTCATCACAGCCTTTCTGGAGCTCGAGTCGCTCAGTCTCAAATTCTGGTTTAGTTTTATCCATGGCCATCAGTTTTGCCAGTGAACTGACACGGCCCATCAGGTACTTGTTGGAAATATCTGTGTATGTTCCAGAGATCATATTGACCAGATTAGCAAGGTTACTGGCTTGGAAAGCTTGGATGTACAGCATATCTTTTGAGAAGAGCTTTGCATTGTAGGAGAGGAGTTGTGTTTTCTCAGATGTTGAGACAAAGTTTTTGAGAGTTGTGCTCAGGCTGATTTTCACAATGTTGGATATCATCTGAAAGAAGAGGACCATCTTCTCCCACTGCTTCTTCACTCTCCCCATGGCATCCAATCCTTTGGTCAGCATAGCTATGGTAGTTTTGAAGTCAATCTCTTTCAGTTTACAATTTCTCATAGTGACCAGGATATCAGTCAGTTCCTTCTGGTTCTGCTCTAGTTTGTCCATACACTTATTATAGTCCTCTCTCGTCTTGTCCAGCTGAGCTCGGTTCTGCTCTATGGCTAATCTTGCATTATCTGAAGCCCTCTGGGAAGCAGTCGGTCTCTCTAACTGTTGTTCTTCTTTAGACATCATTGGTGGTTTTTGAGAAATGGCTGGAGAATTTGTGACTTCTTTGCTTTTGCTGTCAAAACTACGAGCAGACTTAATCAGGTTCGAGACCATTTGTATTATCTGAGTGCTTTTGTCTTTGTCCAGTTTGCCTTCTGGTGCATATTGTGCACGCTCAGTGCATATTTCCAAGCCCTTATTGCACATCTCCTGTGCTTGTGTCTTTGCATTGCAGTCAGGGGTTTCTTTAAAAATTTCATTGAGTCTTTCATACTGTTTTGCTACGAAATCCGTCTTTGTGGTTTTATTCTTCTGATCGTATAGGTTTGTCCAGTCAATGTCGTTCACCTCACTCTCCACATTCATAAATTCCTGGATGTTCTGTGCATAATTTAAAATCTCAGTTGATTTAGAATATACAATTATTTCATCTATCGTTGATGTGTTTTTCGACATTTTCTCTGGTTGAGAAGCAGCAGTTGCCGCTCCATTAACTTGGCCTATAATGGACTGTGTTAACCCACTCACAACATCCATTCCAACCATTTCCCATCCACTGGGGAGAGAATCCATGGCTTTCTTGTATTCGTCATTGAACTGATTCATTTGCTTCTCCACGGCACTCATTGTCTTCTCAAACATTTTCTTGGATTCTATTGCCGACTGCTCCCTCAGTTTGCTCTCTTCTATTTTTTTATTCATTGCTTCCAACTCCTCCCCATAAAAGCTCTGTGCATTGATACACGCTTCAAGCAGCTCTTGGATGATATTGATCACATCGGTAAAACACTTTTCAGCGCCCTCAGACAACTTAACACATTCATCAGCAACGACGGTGATATTGTTCAGCTGATCAGGAAGATATGCGTTAACAATTTCATTATCATCTTGGAACAGAATCCTCACAGCTGCCTTCATGTAATCTGGAACTTGGGAGGTATGGAGGTGAATCTGATCCATGCTCTTATGGGCCACATTAAAGGCCTGCCAACCAGAGTTACACACTTGCATAAGGCAGGCGCGAAAGGAATCAGGGTATTTGATGAATTTATAGCCCCCTTTGGGTGGATTTTTATTGATAGAGAAATCTGTTGCAGACGAGATGAACACCAGCTCTCCCAGGAGGGCTATAGATAGAGGTGCTGGAGTCAGATACTCTTCCCAGTTGGCATAGGGCTGCATTATATTTTTGGTGTGGTTCCTCATGTCTTCAGCAGTAGTAAGACCTCGAATACATTTTGAGAGTGCAGAATCCATGACGTTCCTGTTCCTGCTTAAAACAAAGAAGACATTTGAAAGTAAATGACTTATGAGGGAATCTCACTTTGTATCTTGTATTGAACAATTTGCAGCATTCATCACAACAACCTTTTTACTATATATTGACTTAAATAGATGAGAGAGAGAGGATCAACATTCTGAAAAGACAAACTAGATATGAGCTCCTATTAATTCACATAACTGCTGTTAATCGAGGCAAAAAATCATAACCTGTGCCAGAACTGTGTACATACAACAGACCGCTAAGGAACCACATTTGGAAAAAACATTTGGCCACAAAGCCAGAGCTTTCCCTATACATCCTTTTTTTCACTCGTCTCCAGAAATATCTGCATACACACGAAAACCACTGATACTGACTCAAAACGATGCAGTTTACATGCTAGACCAGTATGTGGCGCTGTAATTCTGCCAGAGATGCACTAAAAACAGAGAAGAAGAAGAGTTGGAGCATGTGCAAGACGGTGATCTTTATTGCAGTGGAAAATGCAAGTGGAAATGTCTGTATATGACGTTTCATGCGCATAAAGTGAGATGAGGCAATTAACCAATAACCTGTCCTGTGACACGCTCCGCAACGTAGAAAACCTATAATACTATACAGCCACAGCCACTTGATTGAGAGATTTATTTTTGAAACACCCTGTTATTATAGTATTAAAACATACAAATAACGGTTCTTATTTTCTGATTTCTTAAAAGAGTTTGCAGACTTTCTCTCAGATCTATTGGTCAACGTCGATAAAGCATTAATTGTTGGAGATTTTAACATACACGTAGATAACACAAATGATGCATTAGGGGCTGCATTTACAGATCTATTAAACTCCTTTGGGGTTAAGCAAAACGTCACTGGTCCCACTCATCGTCTTAATCACACACTAGATTTAATTATATCACATGGAACCAACCCAACCGATATAGATATTATACCGCAAAGTGATGATGTCACTGACCATTACATGGTAACTTGCATACTGCGTACTGCTGAAATCTGTCATGTTGCGCCACGTTATCGACCAGGCAGAACAATCCTCCCAACCACTATAGATAGATTCTCAAATAGCTTACCTGATCTGTCTCAGCTGCTCAGTGAACCCAAACAAACAGATGAACTAGAGGAAATGACTAGCAGTATGAGCACGATTTTATCTAGCACATTAGAAATTGTTGCACCAATTAGATTAAAAAAGGTTAGAGAGAAAACTAAAGCACCATGGTACAACAGTGCTACACATGTTTTCAAGAGAGAAACTCGTAACTTAGAGCGTAAATGGAAACAAACTAATTTAGAGGTCTTTAGAATCGCGTGGAAAGATAGTATGTCACGTTATAAAAAGGCCCTAAAAGCAGCCAGGGCTGAGCATCTCCGCAAAATAATAGAAAATAATCAAAATAACCCAAGGTTTTTATTTAACAAAGTGGCTAGACTAACAAATAAACAAGCATCGCCTGAGCAAAATATTCCGTTTACAGTTTAGTAGTAATGATTTTATGAATTTCTTCACTGAGAAAATAGAAAACATCAGAAACAAAATTGTAAATGTACAATCTTTAATGATGTCTTATGATTCAACAACAACTACCTCCCTCAATAACTACTACACCGCTTTACAACTATAGGACAGGAAGAGCTAAATAAACTTATCATTGCATCTAAACCAACAACATGTTTATTAGATCCAATACCCACTAAACTACTGAAAGAGTTGTTACCTGTAGTGGAAGAGCCTCTTCTCAATATTATTAACTCGTCTTTATCTTTAGGTCATGTTCCAAGAATATTCAAGCTGGCAGTCATAAAACCTCTCATTAAGAAGCCACAATTAGATCATAATAACTTAGCAAATTACAGACCAATTTCAAATCTTCCATTTATGTCTAAAATACTAGAAAAAGTTGTGTCCGCTCAATTGTGCTCTTTCTTGCAAGAAAATGATATCTATGAAAAATTTCAATCAGGATTCAGGCAGCATCACAGCACAGAAACTGCACTCGTTAAAATCACAAATGATTTACTTCTAGCTTCTGACCAAGGCTGTATCTCAATACTAGTTCTACTCGATCTTAGTGCTGCGTTCGACACTATAGATCATAAAATACTCATAGATCGACTTCAAAATTACACTGGTGTTCAGGGACAGGCATTAAACTGGTTTAGATCGTACTTATCAGACCGCTAACATTTTGTCTGTCTAAATGGGGAAAAATCCAGGATGATGTCAGTAGACTATGGGGTGCCGCAAGGATCCGTATTAGGCCCTCTGCTATTCTCAATATATATGCTACCGCTTGGTAATATTATAAGAAAACATGTAATTAATTTCCACTGTTATGCTGATGACACTCAATTATATATTTCATCACGACCGGACGAAAACGCTAAATTATCTAAACTGACAGCGTGTGTTGAAGATATTAAATACTGGACGACGTGTAATTTTCTGCTATTAAATTCAGATAAAACGGAGGTATTACTTATTGGTCAAAAAAACTGCCCACAAAACCTCGCACAATACAACTTTAACTTGGAAGGATGTCCTGTCGCTTTATCCACTACAGTAAGAGACCTGGGTGTTATACTAGACCGCAACCTGACATTCGAAAATCATATTTCATATGTTACAAGAACGGCATTTTTCCACCTTAGAAACATTGCCAAGCTACGTAACATGCTATCTATTTCTGATGCAGAAAAGTTAGTTCATGCATTCATGACCTTGAGACTAGATTACTGTAATGCTTTATTAGCTGGTTGTCCTGCATCCTCAATAAACAAACTACAGTTAGTCCAAAACGCAGCTGCTAGAGTTCTTACTAGGTCAAGAAAATATGATCATATAACACCAATTTTATCATCTCTACACTGGTTACCTGTTAAGTTCCGTATCAATTACAAAGTATTGCTACTGACCTATAAAGCCCTAAATGGTTTAGCTCCAGTGTATTTTACGGATCTTCTATCGCCCTACAATCCATCGCGCTCTTTAAGATCACTAAACTCTAGGCTTCTGGTCATTCCTAGGATATGTAAGTCCACTAAAGGAGGGAGGGCTTTTTCACATTTAGCTCCTAAACTCTGGAATAGTCTTCCTGATATTGTCCGAGGTTCAGACTCGCTGTCCCAGTTTAAAACTAGATTAAAGACGCATCTCTTTAGCCAAGCATTCACATTATAATTACCTTTTATACTACAGTTAAATGGGAACAACAGCATTAATATAATATTCTGAACAGCAGCTATGCTAATTATTTCCCATCTGCTTTTCTGTTGTTATCTCGGGACACTAGTCCCGAGGTAAATAGTTTGTCAGCTCCAGTTTGTATCCAGCCGCTCATGAAGACTTCGGATGCCTCAACACCTGTGATGAGACGACTCAACGCCAGCGTTGTTATGGCCTAAATTAATACACGACTGATTATCTTTTTCGAACATTGTTCTTTAACATTGTGTTTCTAACATTTTTTATACTGTTCATCTATGAAATGCACTTTCTGTAAAGCTGCTTTGAAATAATGTGTTTTGTGAAAAGCGCTATACAAATAAATTTGAATTGAATTGAATTGAATTGAATTATTTAATATATTAATATTTTATGTCCATCGGATGCACACTTCAGAATCTGGGTGGACGCAGTAGGCCATCCGGGGATTTCTCGCCTGTTTTATAAATATTGAGGTTTCCGCCATACTACTCCTTTCATGTACTGTTTTCTCCTACTATATAGTAGGTATGTAGGCATATTCGGACACAACTTAAGTACGCACACGTCCGAATCTCGCGAGAATTAGTTTATCAGCCAGAATATTCTTGCCTACTCTTTTATGAATACTGAGGATTCGGACATACTATTCGTTCGCCTACTACTGCTTGCAGTTCTTGTTATCAGTCATTTCATATTCTCCAGTTGACTTGTACCCATCATGATCGCATCAACCTGGCGCCCCCTGGGTTTTAATACTATTGTTCATAAAACTAGTGTTGCAGTTTAGTTTACAATGTGTGATTTTGGACATGAAATGAACCGTTTTGCCAAATTTTGTGTGTTGGTGCGCTGCAAAAAATGCATTTCTTACTTAGTATTTTTGTCTTGTTTTCAGTCTAAATATCTAAAAAAATCTTACATTAAGAAGCATTTACTAGACAAACAAAAGTTTTTGTCTTGTTTTGGGGGAAAATAACTCAAAATGAAGGGAGTTTTTGTTTACCAATGGGGTAAACAAAATAATCTTGTTTTCTGTTTGAATTAAGATTATTTTTCTTACCTCATTGGGCGATTATTTTGCTTATTTTAAGCAAAAACTCCCTTCATTTTGAGTTATTTTCCCCCAAAACAAGACAAAAAAGTTTGCTTGTCTAGTAAATGCTTCTTAATGTAAGATTTTTTAGATATTTGGACTGAAAACAAGACAAAAATACTAAGTAAGAAAAGCATGTTTTGCAGTGTGCGTTAAGAGTTTAGGAAATTTGTTGCAAAAAATTGTCATAGCGATTGTAAAAAACGGTAAACTTCAAACCCTAAATTAACTTTTTCCAAATTTCAGGTCCTATCTAGCTAACTTCAAAGTTTGTTTACTCTGGTTAGACATTGTACACTTATTTTCAGGTGTCTTTACACTTAAATTAACTTTATAGCTATATACATATTTTTAATATCAGACATGCATTTCAGTGCTAACACACAAAGATCATTTGTATTGTATAAATAATGCATTCCCCTAAACAAAACCTTTAAAGTCTCTCAGTCTTTACTAGTTTCCTAATATTTTCAGCTCATCACTGAACAACATGTATTTAAATATGTATTTCACCAATACATTCAGCCCTGAATTTTGGTCATCTCTTGTATTATTTGTATTTGGGCACTTCTGTGAATGTAGACTGGAGTGAGAGTGAGTGTGTGTGTGTGTGTGTGTGTGTGTGTGTGTGTGTGTGTGTGTGTGTGTGTGTGTGTGTGTGTGTGTGTGTGTGTGTGTGTGTGTGTGTGTGTGTGTGTGTGTGTGTGTGTGTGTGTGAGAGAGAGAGAGAGAGAGAGAGAGAGAGAGAGAGAGAGAGAGCGGGACTTTTATTTTGGTGTGATTGGTGTGACGTCATAAGTCCGCGCCGCGCTCCCGCATGTGTTGTGTTTCTGCTGAAGAAAGGTTTGTGTGTTTTAAGCGTTTAAAGTGTTTAAAATTATAGAAACCATCTTCAAAGTTTTACAGGCAGAATGAATGATGTATTATTAAATGTAACACAGCATTGCTTTATCTAACATTTATCAGTGTTGTGTGAGTAAAGTAACAGAATAAAAAAGAGTTCAGTCTCTGGAGAGTAGAGATGATGGAGAAACTGAGCTTTATCACACTCTCTAGTGTTCATTATTAGTGTGTAGTGCTAGTGTTGAGTGTTACTGAGACTGAACTAGAGCTGATAGAGACTCAGTTCATCATATAAACATGAGTTCAGTCTCTGGAGAGTAGAGATGATGAGAAATTGAGCTTTATCACACTCTCTAGTGTTCATTATTAGTGTGTAGTGCTAGTGTTGAGTGTTACTGAGACTGAACTAGAGCTGATAGAGACTCAGTTCATCATATAAACATGAGTTCAGTCTCTGGAGAGTAGAGATGATGGAGAAACTGAGCTTTATCACACTCTCTAGTGTTCATTATTAGTGTGTAGTGCTAGTGTTGAGTGTTACTGAGACTGAACTAGAGCTGATAGAGACTCAGTTCATCATATAAACATGAGTTCAGTCTCTGGAGAGTAGAGATGATGGAGAAACTGAGCTTTATCACACTCTCTAGTGTTCATTATTAGTGTGTAGTGCTAGTGTTGAGTGTTACTGAGACTGAACTAGAGCTGATAGAGACTCAGTTCATCATATAAACATGAGTTCAGTCTCTGGAGAGTAGAGATGATGAGAGAAACTGAGCTTTATCACACTCTCTAGTGTTCATTATTAGTGTGTAGTGCTAGTGTTGAGTGTTACTGAGACTGAACTAGAGCTGATAGAGACTCAGTTCATCATATAAACATGAGTTCAGTCTCTGGAGAGTAGAGATGATGGAGAAACTGAGCTTTATCACACTCTCTAGTGTTCATTATTAGTGTGTAGTGCTAGTGTTGAGTGTTACTGAGACTGAACTAGAGCTGATAGAGACTCAGTTCATCATATAAACATGAGTTCAGTCTCTGGAGAGTAGAGATGATGGAGAAACTGAGCTTTATCACACTCTCTAGTGTTCATTATTAGTGTGTAGTGCTAGTGTTGAGTGTTACTGAGACTGAACTAGAGCTGATAGAGACTCAGTTCATCATATAAACATGAGTTCAGTCTCTGGAGAGTAGAGATGATGGAGAAACTGAGCTTTATCACACTCTCTAGTGTTCATTATTAGTGTGTAGTGCTAGTGTTGAGTGTTACTGAGACTGAACTAGAGCTGATAGAGACTCAGTTCATCATATAAACATGAGTTCAGTCTCTGGAGAATAGAGATGAGAGAAATTAAATAAATATATAGTGTTTGTGTAATTTGTTTTCTTTTATTAGTTTGTAGTGCTAGTTTTGAGTGTTACTGAGACTGTTGATACTGAAATAGAGCTGATTGAGACAATCAGAGATTTAATGTGGATTTATTTTTCGTCTTAAACAGGACAAACACACAGAAAAACTCCTGGAGAAGCAGCTGAGATCATTAATAAAGATGGTGTTTATTAAAGAGGAGAGTGAAGACCTGAGGATTGAAAATGTATTCAGTTTGAAACATGAAGAAACTGAGGAACAAAGAAAGAAAGAGGAGAGTGAAGACCTGAGGATTGAAAATGTATTCAGTTTGAAACATGAAGAAACTGAGGAACAAACAGAGAAAGAGGAGAGAGAAGACGTGAAGATTGAAGAAACATTGAGAGTGAAACATGAAGAAACTGAAGAACACACAGGTTGGTTTCATTCTCAAAGCTGAGCTCACTCATTTGATATTTTCAAGTCTACACGCTCACAGATCCTCTCATTATAACAAGCAAAGCTTACTCAATGTAAATAATTTTTTGTGCTGTTAGATTCATTGGTTTATAGAGGGATTTTCTGTCGATCACTATAACAGCTGCACTGCTTGCTTTCTGTAGTCTATACTACATTCACAATTTGAAGAAAAGTTTTGTCATGTTTCTTAAGAGGACCAACGTCCACATATACCGCAAAGTTTCAGGAATGACGAACGCTTTTAATTGACTGAATCCGCTATCCTGTTCTGCGAGTCGCTCCTGAAATGGCCTAGACCAGGTAAACCCAGCCCAAACTGCAGGCGAATTGATTTCGGCCTGTACCTCAGGCTGGAAACCTGTACATATTTCTATCCTGCTTCTGTTACAAATTTGCGGGGACCAATCAGAAACCGGCTTATTCACCTGGCGCGCTATTGGCGGGTTTAACACGATGGATAGTTCGGTGCACGCGTGTAACCGAGTGCAATCTTTAACAGTTCACAGTCGTCTTGTTTCAAGCACCGAGCACACTTCAATCCGAGTTCCCACACTCGCCCCCAGGGTATTTGTAACTTGCGTTTGCAAAATCTGTGCACTCACATCTAGAGCTACACTTATGTCAATAACCAGTCAAGAAACCAAGATGTTAAAGGGATAGAAACTTCTGTCATCATTTACTCACCCTCAAGTTGTTCCAAACCTGAATGAGTTTCTTTGTTCTGCTGAACACAAAAGATGATATTTTGAATAATGTTTGTAACCAAGCAGAGAGAGCAACCATTGACTACCATAGTATTTTTAGTCAATGGTTGCTCTCTCTGCTTGGTTACAAACATTATTAAAAATATCTTCTTTTGTGTTCAGCAGAAGAAAGAAACTCATTCAGGTTTGGAACAACTTGAGGGAGAGTAAATAAAAAAGTTTTTTGGTGAACTATCCCTTTAACAAGTAAAACGTGACAGACATATTCTCTTCCATTTCTACTCTGTTAAAGAAAAGTTACTGTAATGTTAGCTTTTAGACACATCAAAGGGGGAATTTCCTTAGGCCAGATTTTGCTCCTGATTAGATTAGATTAGATTCAACTTTATAGTCATTACACAAGTACAAGTACAAGGCAACGAAATGCAGTTTAGGTCTAACCAGAAGTGCAATAGCAGCAAGTGCAGGATATATACAGTGGTTGCGTAAGTGCAGGACATGGATATGTACTGAATATATATAAATATGTATAAATAGAGAGATGGTTATTACTATAAACAGAACTGAATTTACAGGTGAATATGTACAGTGAATAATTATACAGATGGCTATTACTATAAACAGAATTTACAGGTGAATATGTACTATGAATACAATATACAGATGGCTATTACTATAAACAGAATTTTACAGATAGAGGTATACAATAATATGTTAGGCTAAAATGAGGAATATAGCAGTGGATTAAGGTAGTGCAATAAATGATGGACAGAGCTATCCGAAAAAAAGTGTAAAAGTGCAGTGGAAAGTGGTTGCATATTACAGTTAGAAGTATGGTGCAAAATGCAAATGCAAACAGGGGTACTATAAATACAGTCGGCAGTGCAAATGAGCATAATCCAGTTAAGATATGGCAGTGCAAGATGTATAAGTAAACAGTTGTTACTATAATAAACAGTCGGTAGTGCAAATAACAAAGTGAAGGCAGATGTGAGGTAGGAGAGTTAGCAGTATATGAGGGGAGTGGATCAACGGGGGTTTGAGTTCAGTAAAGAGACAGCTCTGGGGAAAAAAACTGTTCTTAAGTCTGCTGGTCCTGGTCCGGTGGATCCTGAAACGCCTGCCGGAGGGCAGGAGAGAAAACAGTCTGTGGGCTGGGTGAGAGGAGTCCTTGAGGATGCTGCGAGCTCGATGCAGACAGCGTTTCCTCTGGATGTGCTCGATGGCAGGCAGTGGAGCACGACATGTCTGCCGAGATGTGGATCCCCAGGAACTTGAAACTGGAGACACGCTCAACAGCCATTCCATTGATGTGGATGGTGTCGTGTGTGCCTCTTGGCTCCTTCCTGAAGTCCACGATGAGCTCCTTCGTTTTGGTGGTGTTGAGGAGCAGGTTATTATCAGCGCACCATGTGGCCAGGTGCTGGATCTCTTCCCTGTAGGCAGTCTCATCGTTGTTGCTGATGAGACCAATCACCGTAGTGTCTTCCGCAAACTTGACGATGGAATTAGATCCATACACAGGCTTGCAGTCGGCGGTGAAGAGGGAGTAGAGAAACGGACTTAGCACACAGCCCTGTGGTACACCAGTGTTGAGTGTGATGGACGTGGAGCAGGTGGATCCTGATCGAACATTCTGGGGTCTGTCAGTTAGGAAGTCCAAAATCCAGTTACACATTGAAGTGTTGATGCCCAGGTCTCCAAGTTTGGCTATTAACTTGGTTAGTATGACCGTGTTGAATGCTGAGCTGAAGTCAACAAACAGCATGCGTGCATAAGTGTTCTTATGGTCCAGATGAGTGAGCACAGAGTGCAGTGCCATGGAAACTGCATCCTCTGTGCTCCTATTGCTGCGGTAGGCAAACTGGTGTGAGTCCAATGTGGATGGTAGAGAGTCTTTTAGGTGTTCAAGGACCAGCCGTTCAAAGCACTTCATAATGATGGGTGTGAGTGCTACAGGGCGGTAGTCATTAGGGCACCTCGGGCTAGAGTGTTTCGGCACTGGCACAATGGAAGTGCGTTTAAAGCATGATGGTACAGCTGCTTGGGCAAGAGACAGGTTGAAAAGGTCTGTAAAAACCCCAGCGAGCTGCTCCGCACATGCCCTGAGAACACGTCCAGGGATGTTGTCTGGTCCAGCAGCCTTGTGCGCGCTGATCCGGCTCAGTGCCTTGCAGACATCTGTGGAGGAGAGTGTGATTGGTGGGTGGTCAGCTGAGGGTTTGAGCTTGGTGGCAGTTTCTCTGTTGTCTCTTTCAAAACGAGCATAGAAGTAATTTAGCTCGTTCAGGAAGTTGACATCAGTGGCTGCGGGGGTGGAGTGGGTGGGTTTATAATCACTGATGGCCTGAATGCCCTGCCACATGCGTCGAGGGTCAGAGTTGGAAAAGTGTCCCTCTATCTTTAGCTTGTAGCAGTGCTTGGCCTTTTTGATGCCCCTCTTCAGGTTTGCTCTGGATGTACTGTAGGCTTGTGCATCTCCTGATCTGAAGGCAGTGTTGCGTGACTTCAGCAGGAGTCGCACTTCCCTGTTCATCCAAGGCTTCTGATAAATGTACCCTATACAATAGCCTACTCATCAAACATTCAGTGTAAGTGTAAACACATGACATAACATTATTTAATATTTGAATCACAGCATTGACAACACAAGTGCATTTTACCTCAAACTTGCAACTAATTAACTTTCTAAAGTAGCAATCGCTTCTCGGGTCGACATTAACACACTGACAAAATTATATTCTGAATTAAAAATATTTTTATACCACTTTTTAATGTGTGATTGTGTAAAGGTGTTCACGAGATGCCAACCTTTCGCGAACTTGCTTTCAACGGCGAACACTCGTTCTCATGGAGACGGCGGTGTGCACGGAGGGGAGGGGCTGTGTGTGTGTGTGTGTGTGTGTGTTGTGTGTGTGGCGTGCAGGGGCGTAAATCGCAGAGTGGATGGGGGGGACAGGACCCCCCCTATCTGAGGGCTGTCCCCCCCTAAAAACCATGCTGAGTATTGTAAATAATATAACAATATATATTTAAAATAAATGTGTAAGTAGTAAAACAATACAAACGCAAACGGGACAAAAAAAATGCGTTTTAAGTTTAGAAACATTTTGAGTCCCCCCTTGCCTCACAGTGGTTTGATCCACCGTGCACCTCAACTAACATAGTAGAACGTAGAAAAACTACCACACAAGTTTGGGGAGAGAACTGCTTCAGACAGCAGTTGTGAAACACCAGTAAGTCGCGGTCAAGGCTATTTTATTCACTTTAAACGTCAGATGAAGTGATTCTTTTCTTTTTAATACAGATTAGGGAAAACACTGTTAACATCACTTGCCCACCGCCGCACCGCCCCGCTCCGCTGTATAGTAATAAAATCATTGAGTTCAGTTAGAGAACTGACAAAACAATTAAAAACTGAACGTGTCTGCTCAATACAGCACGAGCCGAACGAGCAAACAGCTGACAGACAAGATTATCGAAGATTTGGTTTCAAAGTGTAAAAGCGCCTATTTAAGGGAGTGTGTCATTGTACTGTTTTGTTGTTGTGTTTTTCATTACGAATAATAGGCTATTGAACCCAAAATTCAAGCAACCCGCCCCCAAATTAAAAAAATTGAAGTTCAGTCAGATCTGTGTAGGGTTTTGCTCAATATGATGATAAGTGGCAGATCAGAGGCTTCTGCAGTTGAATATCTAAATATCTGAATATCATAGTATAACATACTATGTGGAGGACGCAAGATAATTGAATAATTATAATATGACTGCGTGGTGAACCTTAATCGTATGTAAACTACTATCGCTTTGTGTTGTTGGTCAGATAAAATGACAGAGAAAAGAAAAACGGAGATTAGATTATTAGATAATTTTTCAGTGCACCAAAACGGCAAATAAGTACGAAATGTTTTATTTTTTTTTTATTTTTTTTGTGGTACATATATCCTTACAAGTACGATTTTGGCTGTATTATTTGTGTCCCCTTCAAAAATTGCTCTTTTCTAAAAATCTCTTCTCTTAATCTAAAACTTTTAGATTAAATTTACGCCCCTGGTGGCGCGTGTGTATGTGAGAGAGACGCGTGAGTGAGAGACGCAGGGGAAGGAAATGCAGCTGAAGGTTATTTGCTCAATGAAAGACATTGATGAAGACGAAAACTAAGGACATTTAATCTATAATTTTATTTTAGTCAGTTTTGCCAAACACACATTACAGTTTTGGTTAGTTACCATTTTTTTGTAATGCCTCGTTTTTATTTTTATTTCAGTTAATGACAACCCACCTAGTTTTCGTTTTTTCGTTCGCTTTCGTTAACGATTAAAACCTTGGTAACGATGAGACGAGATGAAGTTACTTGCAGTAGTGCTCCGGTCTGCAACGCTGTATCATCTTGATAGCACAATGACTCTTTGTACTTCTGTCCAACTTCCGACTTTTCGGCTATTTTTTTGTAGCTGGTGTTGGAAATTGCCGTTTCCTCCCCAGTTCTTTGGTTTGTCAATAAGTAGACGCAAGAGATTCAGTAAAAGTATAAAAGTAAATTGAAAGTTTAATAAAGCAAAATCAGATCAGCTTCTGAGCTCAGGATTACAGAACAGCAAATCAATACTGACATACGGGCGGTCCGTAATGTCTCACAAGGCTAAGTATGCAGTTTTTATTCTTGTGTTGGTGACGCCTTTCTCCTGGTTCGATGAACACCTTCCAATGGCCTTCGCTCCTCTCGACCTCCCCTATTTGGCATCTGCACACAAAAACATACCAAGCATAGCCGCTCCCCCACTGCCAGCTCATGGTTTCAAATACTTTCGCTATCAGAGCGTGCCTCTAGTTAATTCATATGGTGACTGGCTTTAGTCACCATAGGCCTCTGCTGTAAGTGGTTACACAAGCATATTAAAAGATTCCAAACATATTGTAATATACCAAACATAGTTAACCTTTTTAGATAACACATAATTGTCCCATAAAACATAATTATCCCACACTGGATATAAATCATTTGTTGCGTCTAAATATGAATGAGGATAGGGTTATTGATAAATCGAATTGTTATTGTGGTTCTTATTATCATTTAGGGGGGCTTAGGAACATTTTGGGGTAGCTTCAGCCCCCCTAAAATAGGCCTAACGACGTCCCTGATGCTGAGGATACATTACAACTTACTGTCATGTGGTCCATCCATCCATCCATCTTCTTCCGCTTTATCCAGGGCCGGGTCGCGGGGGCAGCAGTCTAAGCAGAGATGCCCAGACTTCCCTCTCCCTAGACACTTCCTCCAGCTCTTCCGGGGGGACACCGAGGCGTTCCCAGGCCAGCCGGAAGACATAGTCCCTCCAGCGTGTCCTAGGTCTTCCCCGGGGCCTCCTCCCGGTTGGACATGCCCGAAACACCTTCCCGGGAAGGCGCTCAGGAGGCATCCGGAACAGATGCCCGAGCCACCTCAACTGACCCCTCTCGATGTGGAGGAGCAGCGGCTCTACTCCGAGTTCCTCCCGAGTGACTGAGCTCCTCACCCTATCTCTAAGGGAGCGCCCAGCCACCCTGCGGAGAAAACTCATTTCGGCCGCCTGTATCCGGGATCTTGTCCTTTCGGTCATGACCCAAAGCTCATGACCATAGGTGAGAGTAGGAACGTAGATTGACCGGTAAATCGAGAGCTTCGCCTTACGGCTTAGCTCTTTCTTCACCACAACAGACCGGTACATCGACCGCATTACTGCAGAAGCTGCACCGATCCGTTTGTCAATCTCTCGTTCCATCCTCCCCTCACTCGTGAACAAGACCCCTAGATACTTGAACTCCTCCACTTGAGGCAGGAACTCTCCACCAACCTGAAGAGGGCAAACCACCCTTTTCCGACTGAGGACCATGGCCTCGGATTTGGAGGTGCTGATCCTCATCCCAGCCGCTTCACACTCGGCTGCAAACCGTCCCAGTGCATGCTGAAGGTCCTGGTTAGAAGGGGCCAACACGACAACGTCATCCGCAAAGAGCAGAGACGAAACCGCATGGTCCCCAAACCTGACACCCTCCGGCCCCTGGCTGCGCCTAGAAATTCTGTCCATAAAAATTATGAACAGAACCGGCGACAAAGGGCAGCCCTGCCGGAGTCCAACATGCACCGGGAACAAGTCTGACTTACTGCCGGCAATGCGGACCAAACTCCTGCTTTGGTCGTACAGGGACCGGACAGCCCTTAGCAAAGGACCCCGGACCCCATACTCCCCGAGCACCCTCCACAGGATGCCGCGAGGGACACAGTCGAATGCCTTCTCCAAATCCACAAAACACATGTGGACTGGTTGGGCAAACTCCCATGAACCCTCCAGCACCCTGTAGAGGGTATAGAGCTGGTCCAGTGTACCACGGCCCGGACGAAAACCAGACTGTTCCTCCTGAATCCGAGGTTCTACTATCGGCCGTATTCTCCTCTCCAGTACCCTGGCATAGACTTTCCCGGGGAGGCTGAGAAGTGTGATCCCCCTGTAGTTGGAACACACCCTCCGGTCCCCCTTCTTAAAAAGAGGGACCACCACCCCGGTCTGCCATCCCAGAGGCACTGTCCCCGACCGCCACGCGATGTTGCAGAGGCGTGTCAGCCAAGACAGCCCCACAACATCCAGAGACTTGAGGTACTCAGGGCGGATCTCATCCACCCCCGGTGCCTTGCCACCGAGGAGTTTCTTGACCACCTCGGTGACTTCAGCCCGGGTGATGGACGAGTCCTCCTCTGAGCCCCCAGCCTCTGCTTCCTCAATGGAAGGCGTGATGGCGGGATTGAGGAGATCCTCAAAGTATTCCTTCCACCGTCCGACGATATCCCCAGTTGAGGTCAACAGCTGCCCATCGCCACTGTAAACAGCGTTGGTAGGGCACTGCTTCCCCCTCCTGAGGCGCCGGACGGTTTGCCAGAATCTCTTCGAGGCCAGCCGATAGTCCTTTTCCATGGCCTCACCGAACTCCTCCCAGGCCCGAGTTTTTGCCTCCACAACCACCCGGGCTGCAGTCCGCTTAGCCTGCCGGTACATGTCAGCTGCCTCAGGAGTCCCACAAGCCAACCAGGCCCGATAGGACTCCTTCTTCAGCTTGACGGCATCCCTTACTTCCGGTGTCCACCACCGAGTTCGGGGATTGCCGCCTCGACATGCACCGGAGACCTTACGGCCACAGCTCCGAGCGGCAGCTTTGACAATGGAGGTGGAGAACATGGTCCATTCGGACTCAATATCTCCAGCCTCCCTCGGGATCCGGTCGAAGTTCTGCCGGAGGTGGGAGTTGAAGATCTCTCTGACAGGGGGCTCGGCCAAACGTTCCCAGCAGACCCTTACAGTACGCTTGGGTCTACCGGGTCTGTCCAGCTTCCTCCCCCGCCATCGGATCCAACTCACCACCAGGTGGTGATCAGTTGACAGCTCCGCCCCTCTCTTCACCCGAGTGTCCAAGACATACGGCCGCAGGTCAGATGAAACGACCACAAAGTCGATCATTGACCTACGACCTAGAGTGTCCTGGTGCCATGTGCACTGATGGACACTCTTATGCCTGAACATGGTGTTCGTTATGGACAAACCGTGACTAGCACAGAAGTCCAATAACTGAACACCACTCGGGTTCAGATCAGGGGGGCCGTTCCTCCCAATCACGCCCCTCCAGGTGTCACTGTCATTGCCCACGTGGGCGTTGAAGTCCCCCAGTAGAACGACGGAGTCCCCAGTCGGAGCACTTTCCAGCACCCCTCCCAGGGACACCAAAAAGGCCGGGTACTCTGCACTGCCGTTCGGCCCGTAGGCACAAACAACAGTGAGAGACCTATCCCTGAGCCGAAGCCGCAGGGAAACGACCCTCTCGTTCACCGGGGTAAACTCCAACACATGGCGGCAGAGCTGGGGGGCTATAAGCAAAAGCTGTCATGTGGTGTAATCGCTAAATCAGTGTTTCAACAGGGGAAAGACGTCAATATAACTGCTTGTAAACTAAACAATGTCATGTAACGTTAGCATCACATTTACCTCAGGCAGTCATTCAGTGTCAACATATATTTAGTGAAAGAGTTGATTTCTCTAGTGAATAAAATTATGCTCTATATTATCCGTTATATTCATTATATTCTACTTAACCTGTTAGTGATGTCTTGATTATTTCATGCATGTTAAATAAACCTGTCGTGAAAATGACCTACACTGTGTATAAAATTATATTTCAACAATGAATTGGAGAAAAAACTATTTTATAATTGGAGTTAAGGGTCCTGCACACGGTGCGATTTTTCTAAATCCTCTGCGAATGTTGCTTGTCAGACTGTACGAACACGATCCCTGATGTAATACATGTCACACTGTAGGATCTCAGTTGTCATTATGTCAGACTGTACGACAGTCAAACGCGAAAACGGACGCAAGCAAGAGACACGTACGGACTGAGTTTTACATCATCAATCCGTGACACGTTCATTAACGGTGAGCCGCATTCACAGACACAACGGTAGCGGTCAGCAAACAACAAAAACAAGCGCTGGCATTTTTCATTCACCTGACTCTTTTCGACATGTTCCCTGTTGTGCAGCTGAAGCTTGACCTAACAGAATTAAAGGGGTGGTAAAACACATTCTTTCGAAGGCTTGATTGTGTTTGTGGGGTGCACTGTAACGTGTTCATGCTTCGTTTAAAAAAAAATTGCATTATTTTTCATAAATTTTACCTTTATTCTACACTACTCTGTCCCTCTTTGTAAAAACGGTATGAAGCCAGTCCCTCAAAAATACGCAATGGGCTCAGATTGGTTAGCTGGCCCAGTGTGTTGTGATTCGCTAACCGCCCTGTGCACGTTTGTCGGAAACGTCACGCCCCTTACCTTACCGGTAGACTGTGCTTTGGGTAGTACTAGAAACAATGGCATCAATAAAACCATACCAATTTGAGCCCGAATCGGACCCAGACAATTTTAGTGAAGATGATCGAGCAGAACCTGTTCAGTCCTCAAGAGTAAAGACTGCGGATCTATAGTGATCGCTACTGAATGGCACCGTTACTTTTGTATTTTTAGAACGATTATAGCCAAATAGAATGTCGCAAGAATGAACTCTAAACATTGGCTTTACTAGTAGCCAAATCAAACACAGAACCATGTTTAGCATGCCTGTAGATAAACAATACATAAAAGCTCTAATCAAAGAATAATTTACACTAATGCCAAGTTCTCTGTTGAGATTTAAAAAAAAGTTTGTAACGTTAAGTATGAATGAGCATTTAACAAACTGGTTTGCAGAGCCAAACAGCGTTGTCATCTGTTTACTTCCTTGCCACAACGTACAATTAACAATACAGACTATTACAGGAAAACACATCAACGAAAAATAAATCATACTTACAGGTTGTGGCCCGTAAACAGCTTCTGTTTTTGAATCCATCCTTCAGGACAAGCCGCTGTGCGAATCCTGCATTGAACTCGCGAAGATTGTGGAAGCTTTCCTCCGTGAATATTGCAGCGGGAGCCCTGGCAGTGTTTGTCTTGTGCAGCTGAACCGCGGCTCGTGTATTGCAAATACAGACGGATATTGTCCATTATGTCACATTTTCCGGTCTTCTCATCCGACCCCTGTTCCCCTCTGTCTCATACACACACGCATATAACATGATGTTGAATATTAAACGCACTGCAACGCACCCCCGTCCCTAGGAAGGCTGAACAAAGTGGACCTGCAACTTTGTTGATGAAAATAACAGCGTTTCGTCGGCATTGCGGCAACAACACTCCAGCCTACTAACCACAACAACGCTTTCCCGCGGCGATACAAAATGGCCTCTCCCCCCCTTATTTAATATTCTCGGAGGAGGGGTTTATGTAAATATTGGGGCTGGTGATGTCAGAGACCCTGGAGGAATGTCTAGTAGTCCCTACTGGCCGTTTGCTGTAGTCCTTAGAAATTGATTTCTTTAAAAGCAAATATCTCCCTTTGCTTTAAACTTTGAACATTGTAACTTTGCAGATGTTGTTTATGCTCAAACAGCAACATTACACATTAGCTAAAGTTAGAAAAGTCAAATCGTGGTTTACCAACCCTTTAAATAGCAAATCGAATCATAATATCTGTCAGAAAAATCGCAATTAGATATTTTCCCCAAATCGCAAAACCCTATATTACAAACCACTTCAATAACAACTGTGGCAGTGTCCTGAACACATAGAATCCAAACATGATGAAAAGAGAGTTTGTACATTTTCCTAAAGAAATGTAACCCCTCTTTCTGTAGCTTACTGGGAATAGGATGTAACATACATGTTTCTGGTTTAATGTCTTTGTCTGTTGTTTTGTGCCATTGAACTGCGGTTAACTTTTTTTTTGTCTGTTTTAGATCTGATGGCACTAAAAGTGGAGAGCCAAGAACTAAATCCAATGGAAGAGAAAGATCCGTATGGGCAACATCATGATTTCATAGCTGGAGAAAAATCTTTTAGTTGCTCACAGACTGAAAAGATTTCCTCACAAAAAAAGTCTGGAAAGAGTTTAATTGAAAAACAGCACCTTAAAGTCCACAGGAAAATGAACACTGGGGAGAAGCCTTACACCTGCCAGCAGTGTAGAAAGAGTTTCAGACGTAAAGGAAACCTTGAGGAACACATTAAAATTCACACTGGAGAGAAGCCTCACACCTGCCAGCAGTGTGGAAAGAGTTTCACTCGAAAAGGGCATCTTAAAGGCCACATGAGACTTCACACTGGAGAGAAGCCTTACACCTGCCAACAGTGTGGAAAAAGTTTCACTGATAAAGGGCATCTTAAAGGCCACATGAGAATTCACACTGGAGAGAAGCCTTACACCTGCCAACAGTGTGGAAAGAGTTTCACTGATAAAGGAACCCTTGGGAAACACAATAGAATTCACACTGGAGAGAAGCCTTACACCTGCCAACAGTGTGGAAAGAGTTTCACTCATAAAGAGTCTCTTAAAGTCCACATGAGAATTCACACTGGAGAGAAGCCTCACACCTGCCAACAGTGTGGAAAGAGCTTTACTCGAAACGGGCTTCTTAAAGGCCACATGAGACTTCACACAGGAGAGAAGGCTTACCCCTGCCCACAGTGTGGAAAGAGTTTCACTCATAAAGCAAACCTTAAGAAACACATGAGAATTCACACTGGAGAGAAGCCTTACACCTGCCCACAGTGTGGAAAGAGTTTCACTCGTAAAGGTCATCTTAAAGTCCACATGAGAATTCACACTGGAGAGAAGCCTTACACCTGCCCACAGTGTGGAAATAGTTTCACTCGTAAAGGAACCCTTCAGGAACACATGAGAATTCACACTGGAGAGAAGTCTCACACCTGCCAACAGTGTGGAAAGAGCTTTACTCGAAAAGGGCTTCTTAAAGTCCACATGAGAATTCACACTGGAGAGAAGCCTTACACCTGTCCACAGTGTGGAAAGAGTTTCACTCGTAAAGGAACCCTTCAGGAACACATGAGAATTCACACTGGAGAGAAGCCTTACACCTGCCAACAGTGTGGAAAGAGTTTCACTCATAAAGCAAGCCTTGAGAAACACATGAGAATTCACACTGAAGAGAAGCCTTACACCTGCCAAGAGGTAATGACCCCTTCCTCTCAAAACATGACTCTGCTCCAGTGCACAAAGCAAGATCCATAAAGACATGGAAGTGGAGGAACTTGACTGGCCTGCACAGAGTCCTGACCTCAACCCCGATAGAACACCTTTGGGATGAATTAGAGCAGAGACTGAGAGCCAGGCCTTCTCCTCCAACATCAGTGCCTGACCTCACAAATGTGCTTCTAGAAGAATGATAAAATAAAATAAAATCCCATAAACACACTCCTAAACCTTATGGAAAGCCTTCCCAGAAGAGTTGAAGCTGCTATATCCGCAAAAGGCTGGCCAGGGTTAGTTCACCCAAAAATGAAATGTAATTTATTCCTCACCCTTATGCCGTTCCACACCCGTAAGACCTCCGTTCATCTTAGGAACAGAAATTAAGATATTTGTGTTGAAATCTGAAGGCTCAGTGAGGCCTCCATAGGGAGCACAGAAATGTACACTCTCAAGATCCATTAATGTACTAAACACATATTTAAATCAGTCCATGTGAGTACAGTGGTTCAATATTAATATCATAAGCAACGATTATTTATATTTTAAGAATCTTAAACATAAATAGCCACACAAATGTGGTCCAGGAAAAGCGTACTTTGATTATCTTCACTGCATGCATATTTAAAGGTCCCGTTCTTCGTGATCCCATTGTTCAAACTTTAGTTAGTGTGTAATGTTGCTGTTAGAGCATAAATAATACCTGTAAAATTATAACGCTCAAAGTTCAATGCCAAGCGAGATATTTTATTTAACAGAAGTTCCCTTTCAAAGCCTACAGCGAACGGCTGGCTTGGACTACATCCTGGTACTTCCTGCAGTAATTACGTCAGTAGAACAGACTAACCTCCGCCCACAAGAATACGCGAAAAAGGGGGCGTGGTCTTGTTGCTGTCCCACGTGGAGAAGAGGACAGTCGCGTGGAGAAAAGGAACTGTAGCTTGAGTGTGTTTGTCGCCATGTCGTCGAGACGCTGTTATTTTCATCCCGGAGTCAAATCACCTTTGTTTGGCTTTCCCAGGGACGCTATAGAGATCATTCTCCCGTTAAGAGGCATGACCTTTCCGTACAACTTGCGCTAAGCTGCTGTCGAATCACAACACGGGAACCGCTGGCACAATCAGAACTCGTTACGTATTTCTGAAGGAGGGACTTCAGAGAACAAGGAACTCATCAGCCCGTTTTTAGGACAGTGAAAACAGCGGTATACAGATGAGTAAATTTTGTGAAAAATACTGTTTTTTTTTTACACGCGAAACATGAACACATGTTATATTGCACACTGTAAACACAATCAAAGCTTCAAAAAAACACGAAGAACTGGACCTTTAAAACAAAATGAAATATAACATTCAACCTATAAATATGTGGTTCAGGCAATATGTGAATATGTACTCTGATTATCTTCACTGTAATAAAATGAAATATGACAAACACAACTCTCTTTTTTGTAGGGATGCACCGATATGAACATTTTGGCCGATACCGATAACCGATAATTCTTAATATTTGAAAGCCGATAACCGATATATTGGCCGATAAATCTAAATACAAATTTTAATAAACTCTGAGAGCCTGATTACAAAATCAAAAGGCTCACCATTAAAAGCCATGTCCCAAACACTTCAACATAAATCAAACCTATACACTACAGTAGCCTATTTGAACCAGTGTGAGATTCCTTACCTTTTCAAATTAATTTTACACTCCTATGGCCAAAATTTTTTTTTTTAACACTTTACAATAAGGTTTAATTTTTGTCAGTATTAGTTAACCAACAATGAATGAACAATACTTCAACAGGATTTATTAATTTTAGTTCATGTTAATCTCAACATATTCAGACCCAAAGTGATGTCTTTTAACATTAGGTATGAACTGTGAATGGACTGTTACAAAACACAAACATTTTATTACTAAAAGAAACAAAGGTTATTGCTCTCTGTTTGTTCATGATAGTTAATGCATTAATAAAATGAGACCTTATTTGTAAAATGTTACCAAAAATTATATTGTCTAAAAAATAAAAATAATATACCTAAATAATGCAAACAAGTAATTGAACAGCATTACTGAGGCTGCATAATAAAGAATCAGAATGCAAGTGCATGAAATAACCTCCGCACAGACGATAAAGAAATGGCTTTAATCAAACCATATTGTTGATGGAAATGATACGAGAACAATAAAAGTGCTAATTATAAAAAATAATGCTTCTGTGTTTTTGAAAAAAAAATATATGTTTAATATTACAGTAATAGTAAACATCTGTAATATTAGTCTAGTCTATTAGGAATAATGTTGCTGTTTGAGAGCGCGCTGAAGCTGGAGAGAATGAACGAACAACCATAAACTGAAGCGCTTAGAAGTTTAATTAACAACTAAACGCATCATATATGAGAACAATCAGATATTTATACAAAATAAATATAATATTACAACTTATATTAGCACAAAATCACGCATAGGTGAAGGGTTATAACTCCTGTGGATGCTCTTCCCCTGTTTGAGAGCGTGCTGAAACTTAAGATGATCACCGGTACAGTGAAGCACTGCAGGTTATTGACTTAACCAAACACATCCTATATGACTTTAATCAGATGTTTATACTACAAAAACGTAATATTACGACTTACATATGCTTAAAATGACGCGAATGCACAAGCGAACTTGACTGTGCTGGTCAGAATGCGTTGTTGACGCTTCCCACAACAGCGCGCTGAAAAACAACTAAACCCAGAGAATTCACTACGTTTTATAACAGAAATATTCTCATTGCAGTGTTATGTATAGGACAGTCCCAGTAGTTATTAATGCTGTGCATTTCTGTTTGAAATGCGCGCGCCGGTACAATGAAGTGCTTTACTGCATTGTTTATTAACTCAACCAAACGCATCCTATATGATATTACATACACAGAATAATAATAAATATAATATTACAACTTACAATGGCACAAAAGGCTGTGAATGCACAAGCGAACTTGACTGTGCTCGTCATGAAGGTGTAACTCCGTGGGCGCGCTCTTCCCTCAACAAACGCGCTGAAACACAACGCTCTTTTACAGCCTATTCTATTCTCATTATCATTTTATGTAGATTATAGAAGACTTGCGCTGCACATGTTGCACATAACTGTATTTTCCTTTTCGAAGTGATTCCAAACATATTTAGAGCAATTCAAACCCATCATGGTGGACAGCGCGTCCGTCTCAGCTGAAGGAAATAATACATTATCTATTGGCTTGACTATATCGGTCAAATTTTCTTATTGGACCGATAACGATAACATCAAAAATAATCATTTATCGGCCGATAACGATATGTTGCCGATATATCGTGCATCCCTACTTTTTTGTTAAACGTCAGTTTTAATAATCAATAATGGCCATTATAAAAGTATAAGTAAAAGGTATAGGAAGCTCTCCAATAAGAAATAAAGCAAACCATTCAGTCAAAAGTATAAAGTCAGCACTTTAGTAGGCTATGGTGGTAAAGTTAAATATGCAAGGCATGTTTATTTATATATCACAAATACACAATGGTAAATCAAAATGCTTTATAGGACTGGGCGATATAATCAAAAAATAATATCTGTATTTTTTGTTTGAATGGCGATACACGGTATACATCCTGGTATTTTATACGTTTTCCTATTTGGATGCAAAAAAATCAGTATAAATTTTTTTTTTAATATATGTTTTTACATCCTGCCCAGTGATGTCCTAAAAACAATGTTGATATTGAAAGCTATAAACCAATACAGTGACTGTAATGTAGGATATATTATGTGCAAATTGGAGGTTTACAATTAATAATTTTGTTTTTAAATTCACTAAACTAAAAATGAAAATAAAAACAAAAGCATATTAGCCTATATTTATATATTACCACATTTTAATGGTCACTTTCATAAAAATATACTTACTTTTAGGTTTAAAATTCCACATATGGCACATTTATTGTCCAACAACAAATATTTTAGAAATATTTAGTCAAAATTTATGGCATTCCTATTCTATTGCACTCCGTCTGTTTGGCGCGCATGCACGCAGTGGTGCGTGTTCACAGAATTTTAGCAGAGATTCACTTGCAGAAGGCGCGTCCTCTCCTGACATAAAATGGACATATTTGCATGACTTTCTAACATTTACTGATGGAGAGTATACCTGTGAAATGTAAGTTATGCACTGAGGAAAGCACCACATTTCAAACGCATTAAACAGAACAAATAGGCTATTTATCTGTCTGTCAGCACAAGTATCTCTAAGAGTGTCTGACAGGGCAAGCTGCTTTAAACTATACGGGTCAACTATATCCATTTATTTTGAAGCCCTTAATATAAAGCATGTGTCTTGTTGAGGACAAATTGTATTATGCACTTTCCCTGCATCAGCTCATTTTGCGTACTCCGCTATTTTTCAGATGCGTTTGTATCAATCTACTGTATATCGATATAAACGGTATTGCCTCATTCCTTATTGTCTCTAAAAAATGTATCCATGTATATTGTAAAAACTCGATATACCGCTCAGCCCTAATGCTTTACATAGAAAAGTTATTAAAATATTGATAATCACAACTTAATAAAAATACCACGTTTAAGAAAGCAAATAACAATAACCAAAGATAAAATCAATTCAATTCAAATTTATTTGTATAGCGCTTTTCACAATACACATTGTTTCAAAGCAGCTTTACCAGAGATGCTCACAAGTCTCTGAGCTAGAGTCAAGATTCAAGAGTTTTATTTGTCACATACACAGTTATATACACAATATACAACTGGCAGTGAAGAGTCCAAGTCAAGTCTCAAGTCTCTGGGCTCGAGTCCAAGTCAAGTCTCAAGTCTCTTTATTATAATAAGTCTCTGGTTATAATAAGTGTTGCATCACATACGGCGACCCATCCAGGCTGTGTAGAACACTGCAAAGCTATATATAAGGAATTCAAAGCATGTAATAAGTTATTTTGACACCTTTCTCTATTAACATACCATATCAGCTCATTAAACCTGCAGATGTCGATCAATGAATATGAAAAGACAACAAGTAAGATGCTTATCTAATAGCTAACAATTTTATGTGCAACAAAGCACATCTGAAACCACAAAGTTCTGGTACTCAGGGTATCACAAAAACATTGCAAAATTTATAAGCAATAACACTTTTTTTCCACTTAAAGAGAGCACACACTCAAGAAAACACACAGAAACACTCTCTCACAGTCACACACACGCACTCAAGTGCACACACACTACCCACACGTGGTTTACGGGGACTCTCCATAGGTGTAATGGTTTTACTAATGTACAAATGGTATAATCTATCCACCTACACTAACCCTACCCCTAAACCTACCAATCACAGAAAACTTTTGGCCTTTTTTGAATTTCAAAAAGCACCATTTAGTATGTTTTGTTAAGCAGTTTGGATTATCAACCATGATTAGGTTTTATTTGAATACCCATGTTGAAATATAATCTTAGTGACTGTCCTTTTCATGACAGATTTATCTAAACATAGCATTAAATAATCAAGACATCACTAACAGGTTAAGTAGAATTTATTTTTATTTATATTTATATATATATATATATATATATATATATATATATATATATATATATATATATATATATATATATATATATATAGTGCATATATTTAGTGAAAGAGTTGATTTCTCTAGTGAATTAACAGCTGTGGACACTGATCTGACTTCTGACTCAGAGGTAAATGATGGACGTGACATTGTTTACAAGCTGTTTGACATCTTTGCGCGATTGAAACACTGATTGAGCGATTACACGACATATAATAAGTTTCAGTAAGTGTTATTCTCAACATACCTTAAGATATTAATTCATGTTTATTCTTCTGGAAGAGATGATCGATCGCGCGCGCGCCGCGGCCGCTTGAATTGACGCGCCTATACAGTGATAAGTCGTCACATTTTAGAGCGTCAAAACGGCATTTATCGTTTGAATTTCGTGATAAAATGAACTGAATGCTTTTATTCTTTATACACATTTGTGTCCTCATAAATCATATACAAGAACACACACACACACACACACTTTTAAAAACCTATGATGAGTGGCACAGCAGCGGCAGGTGCAGTCGACATGATTGTTCGTTGTCCTCTCATGTGTGGCCGTGCGCAGCAGATACGTAGTACGTCACTAGTTACGTGGCAGGTTATACACAAGTTTTTGAGCCGTTTCCGCTCTACATCGTAAACTCCTCCCATCGATGCAATCCACTTCTGTTCTGGCTGGCTGGGTTTGTTTCGCTAGCTAGCTCCGTTGTGCCGACAAAGCACTGATATCGCAGTTACAAAGAGGATATAACGTTAAACAATTACAACATGAAGAAAAGTGGCTGGGGAACGACGTGTGCGGTAGTTGGTTGCAAAAACTCGAGAAAGCACCTGAACGAGTGGTTAGACAGAGAGTGCTACGACCACAAACCAGCCACGAAGAGGCAATGTCCATGCGCTCCATTGTTTACATTTTTTCGCAAGCCTGATACTGACTCGGAATCAAGGACCTGGCTGAAGGCATTGAATTTAAAGAAACCACCCTGCAACATTTTTGTTTGTTCCTATCACTTTGTTGACCAAAAACCAACCAAGGATAATCCTTTCCCAGAGTTGTGGTTGGGATACAATCGCCCTCCCCAGCCAAAGAGGTGTCAACTCACCCAGCGGACCACTGCAAAAAGAAAACGCAGACTTGAATCTGAGGGTAAGTTCAGCAACTTTAGTAATGAAGCTGACAATACTGTTAATTATGAAGAAGTTGTCATACACTAACATTGCTACCGGTATTTTGCTAAGGCAGATTGTTTTGGAGATGGGACAAACAATGCCCACGATAGCTACATCATTAATTGTGTGTGTGTGTGTGTGTGTGTGTGTGTGTGTGTGTGTGTGTGTGTGTGCTTGTATATATGGTTTACAAGGACAAAATGTCAGGTTACTCACCAGCATTATGAGGACACTAGTGTTCCCGTAATTCGGAGGTCATATGTTATTTTCTGGCATAAATGAATGCCCATATGAAGTTTTTTCATTTTCTAAAAAATGACCTTACATACCATGATGTGTATGTGTATGAATACAACTATGACCTTACATACCATGATGTGCATGTGTAAATAGTCCTCTCAAACCAGGTAATGATTACGGTGTGGTATGTCCAAAATATTGAGAACACTTTGGCACAGACACTGTTTTACAATTTGAAATGTAAGAGGCTATGACTAAACATTTAATTTTGCTATTTTCCTACGGTCAGTGCGTTGGTTACTGCGTATCAGAGAGAATTGAGGTAGCAGAAAGCAAGTAGAACTTTAGCTATCTGAACAGCCTCCTAGCTAGTTTAAAATGGGTAAATGCAAGTTTAATGAAAAATGCCTGGAGAATGATGAGTTCTTGTGGTGTTTGAAGCCGGTGCCTGCACATATAAAATTTTGCCATTGTGATATTTGTAGTGAGAGGACTATATGCCTGCATTAATTTTGCTCCATCAATGTTTTCTCTTCCCTTTTTTAGATGCTCCTGAAACCTGTCAGTCTGCCTGTGAGGCTGAGCCTGCTACACCAAAATTTCGAGATGCCCAGACCCAATGGGAGGATCCGTCACATATTGACCACATGTACTGTTCAACAACACAGTCTGTTAAAGTAGACAAGGCCACACAGTACGAGGCAGAAATGGGCCCTACTGTGACTAGCACAACGGTCATTGATGATGCTAGGTCCCGGCTGTATACAGGAGTGCGTATGGTTCAATTTTTCACCCTGGTGAGGGTGTTGTTGCCTTTCAGTAAGCCATCAATTACCCTTCCCGTTGTTGACCAAATCCTGATGACCTTGATGAAGATAAAACTAAACCTAATATTAGGAGATATTGCTCACCGCTTCAATGTGTCTACATCCATGGCAAGCATTGTGATTAGTCACTGGATTGACGTGATGGGTGAACAGTTCAAAGTCCTGATCCCCTGGCTTCCAAGAGAGACCATTCGTGCCACCATGCCCTTGTCATTTCAGAGAAACTACCCTCGAACCACCTGCATCATTGACTGTGCCGAAAGTGCCATGCAGAGAGCCACAAACCACGACTCAAGAAGTGACACTTTCAGCCAGTACAAATCACGCAACACTGTGAAATATCTCGTCGCTGTGGCCCCTAATGGGCTAATTATGTTTATATCTGATGCCTATGCTGGCAGAAGCAGCGATAAGTTTATCACCATGGACAGTGGGTTCCTAGACTATCTGAGGGCTGGTGATGAGGTCATGGCGGACCGTGGGTTCACCATTCGAGACTTGCTTGATGAGAGAAGGGTCCGTTTGAACATCCCTGCATTCACCTACAGGCGCAATCAGTTGACCAATGAGGAGACGACACGCACCAGGCGAGTAGCCACTGTCCGCAAACACGTGGAAAGAGCAATCCAGAGACTGAAGGTCTTTAAGATTTTATCCCAGAACGTTCCCATCAGCATGGCACCGAAACTGGACAACATCTTAACCATATGTGCTGGCCTAGTTAACCTGAAGAGTCCACTAATCAGAGTGCCTCATGAGGTTTAGAATCTTGCCTTGTGTCCCTGTCTACCAACACCCAGCCATGTTGTTCATTAAATACAGATAAACACAACAAATACTGCATGCATTGTATTTTTTTATATTATATATGAATATTTTCATAGTAATGTAATTGTGTGGGCTGCTTTTGTATTTTACTACTTAATACCTGTTAGGATTAAACACGCAATCTTTCTTGTTGAAACCATTTGTTTAGTTTCCTCGAAACAATTAATTCATCCAGTGTTATTTATGTACAGTATGAGCTTACTATGAATGATGAACTGTGTTAAAAGAAATTGTAGCACTCTAAGGAACATAAGGCCTATCATTCATGATCGTAGTTCAGTGCAATAATTAAATAATAATTAAACGAAATGAAATGAAATAACATCAAACTTTAATTTTCATTCAAACAGTACAGGCACACTGATATATTGCACAGCATAAAGAGATAATGTAATGTACCGGTAGTTTATTTTAGTTTTAAAATGCTAAGATATTTACTGCAGAACTGTAACCTTCCCTCAACAAAATCATCAACAATTTTTGGGAGCATGTGGGCAAAGTAGAATGTGCGCAGCCTTATGATATGCCCCTGGACAAAGCCTTGGTCGTAGGGTACTTCGATTTCTAGGTGCTCAGTGTTGTTCCAGATCACCAACTTGGAGTGCTGAAGCCCTGTGCAGTACATCCCAATTTGTACCTGCATGTAGTAGCCTTTTGGACCATTGCAGGCAATATGGTAATCTACCCTATCTCCGTTTGCCACAGTTGTGATTTCGCAGTTCTTTGTTGCCAAAAATTCTGCAAGTGACTTGTTTCCCATCACAGGTGATTTGATCTCCAACAGATTGTCTTTGTTTATCACTCCATCAGGAGATGCTGCAAGCCACGGTTCCTTTTCGCACACCACTAAGCCTTTGGTTTCAATGCTGTTGCCCAGAGTTTCCAAATAGTCCCTTGCAAGTTCCTCCCCCTCCGCTCCTTGACGGGTTGCGGCATTGCCACGGAAGGATGGGTGTAAGTGTTCAGACAAAAACTTGTCAGGTGCCGTGGTTGAGCGAATGGGGACCTTTCTAGCCGTGCTCGCTGTGACGCGCACTTTCCGGTCATCATGCCAGACCTGTTCTTTGCTCTGTGCTTTTGTAACCTTCTCAATCTCCTCAAGCTGGGCTGTGGACATTTTAATGTATTCATCATAGAAGGTTCTGCATTTTACACAAGCCAGTGGTGTGTGGTGCTCATCATGGGTTAGGAGATGGAGTTGTGGACATGGTGTTGGCTCGGTGATGGAGGAGGTATTAGCATTAAAGCAGAGCTGCAGGAGGCTATTCCCAGGGCAATTGAAAAGTTCTGCCATTGGTGAGGCAAGTGCGTTCTTCCTCCACTCTTCATGAGTCCTAAAGAGTGTCACCTCCTGTGCCGGTTCTGGAGTGGTAGAGGATGGCTGTAAAGTTGGTGACGGCTGGTAGAGATCCTTCCTGTTGTGTCGTTTGAAGCGCACATACTTCATCTTCCTCTGACCAGCATTTCTTTTAGACCCAGCATTCCACTGGTTCTGTCCGTCTGTGCAGGCACGCCCGGTTTTCCCCTGTCTCACAGCATTTTCTACCTAGAGAGATATAGTAAAAAAAAGTGCATAGATATTATAATGGGTTTACTGCACACGTCATATGATGTAATACATTGCACACATAGCCTACAATGAATATACAGAACATTGGGCTCGCAGAAATGCACTTTATGAAGAAAATGCGTTATTATTATTATCATCATGGCTAGGAATGGGAATTGATAAGATTTTATCAATATCAATGCCACTGATGATTCTGCTTATCGATCCAATTCTTTAGAGGAGGAGGGGAGTGCTGTTTCATGCATACTGAGTTTCACCGGGTTTCTCTCTCTGCTCGATTCCCATCCCTAATCATGGCACACACGCACTTTGCACTCTAGCAAAGTAGCCAATGATGTAGTACGGATACCAACAATAAAAAAAGACATAGGCCTAAGCTACAATGGTCAAATAATATAGTTAACTTTACCTTCCACAGGATCGCAGCTGAGTGGGAACAAGATCTCCCTGGTCCAGCTACACACGTACATCCCGCAGTTTTGACTTCTCCAGCTTCAGTTACCAGCACCCAAGCATTATGCCACGCATTGTTCAAACACTGGCTAGGCTCTACATTTGCTTTCAGATAAACAAAACGATCATGTTTGTATGACATTACACAACTGACTTTGTTGCTGTGCAGATATTGATATGCCTCGGAGGCTTTCAGATTGTCCATTGCTTTTCCATCTATTGCCATGGATTGCACGAAGTAGGAGCAAATCTTGCTGTACGTTATGCTGGGCCACGTCGTCATGTTATCCTCCCAGTTCTGCACTGAATTCTTGTGGGGGAGAGTAACGCCATCTCCAGTCAAAGCAGTAGAACTGTGTTCCCAAGCTAGCATCGTGATCGCTGTGTTTACACCGGCAGACGCTGCGCAAACCACTTCCGGCGGAAATGAAATGCATTTGTGTAGAGTAATGGCGCCGCCCACGATTTGGCGCGTTAACTTGTGTATAGGTACCGGAGGGAGGGGAATAACATCAAGCTCATCAGACGTTTCCTAAAAATAAACATTGTTCACGAGTCCCGCAGCTCGAGTCCGAGTCGAGTCTGAAGTCTTTTGAGGACGAGTCTCAAGTCGAGTCTGAAGTCACTGTGTGTGCGACTTAAGTCGCACTCGAGTCCGAGTCTCAAACTCGAGTCCCCATCTCTGAGCTTTACAGAAAGTGCATTTCATAGATGTACAGTAAAAATGTTAGAAAGACAATGTTAAAGAATAATGTTCAAAAAAGTTAATCAATCGTGTATTAATTTAGGCCATAACAACGCTGGCGTTGAGTTGTCTCTTCACTGGCGTGGAGTCGTCTCATCACAGGTTGTGGGGCATCCGAAGTCTTCATGAGAGGCTGGATACAAACTGGAGCTGACGAACTATTTACCTCGGGACTAGTGTCCCGAGATAACAACAGAAAAGCAGATGGGAAATAATTAGCATAGCTGCTGTTCAGAATATTATATTAATGCTTTTGATCCGATTTAACTGTAGTATAAAGGGTAATTATAATGTGAATGCTTGGCTAAAGAGATGCGTCTTTAATCTAGTTTTAAACTGGGACAGCGAGTCTAAACCTCGAACAATATCAGGAAGACTGTTCCAGAGTTTAGGAGCCAAATGTGAAAAAGCCCTCCCTCCTTTAGTGGACTTAGATATCCTAGGAATGACCAGAAGCCTAGAGTTTAGTGACCTTAAAGAGCGCGATGGATTGTAGGGCGATAAAACAAGTTTAAATAACAATAAAAAAACGTTATAAAAAGATGATACATAGATAAGATGAAGTGCAATCAGTTGGACACACAGTGTGTTAGGGGATAACAGTTTCGGGGCCCAAGACCAGTTATGAAAATTGAAGACCTGGGGCCTCATTTATGAACGAAAGAAGGCGTGCGCCGCTCTCTACGCAATAATTGGTATTTATAAAAAGCAAACTTGACTGGAAAATATGCGGTCCTTTACGCAAGCTCTGACCCAGGTGGACGCACAAAAACGGGTGAAATGAGAAATGGCGACACCGTCGGCAGATGAAGAAACACGTGAAAGTGTGTGAAACTGTAGACCGTTGTGTAAAAGAAATGGCAATACTGCGTCTCATAAATAACATGAAGACTTCACAAAGCAAGTCTTACAATTAACAGCCAACACGAAAACCCGTTTGATCGATCTCCAGTGCAAAACAAACAAAATGCAGATTAACACATATTTGCAAAAAGAAAAGTGATATATTTTCTGCAATAATATTGGCATATTATGCAATTCATCCTCATAAATAATATGGTAAACAGAACGAAATAGCTAATGTACAAAACTGATATTCTCATCAATGTGTCCGTCTGGCGGAGCAGATATAGATGCAATTAGATAGATAGATAGATAGATAGATAGATAGATAGATAGATAGATAGATAGATAGATAGATAGATAGATAGATAGATAGATAGATAGATAGATAGCTGCAAGACATTACATTTGCACTGAACTATTTCCCATTTCCACGTAGATTATAACCGACATCTGTAGCTTGTCAGATGCAATGAAATGGATGGAAATAAAATGCCCTATCCCAATGCGTAATGACGCACGATGGCTGATCTTGCGCTCTTAGAAGATGTGGCAAATGGAAGGATTCAGAGTGAACGCATCTTCACACAGCAAGAAGACTGGCAAATGAGGACACACTCTGGCGATGGAGCGTTAGACGCTTATTTGCCTCGACTTTGATGTCCGACCATTTCTTTTTTATTTTAGCCATGGTCCGAGGTTGTGAGGCTTCAGCATTTACGGCGTCTGCAACCTTTTGCCACTCAAGTGCCTTTTTGGCATTAGTAATGCCCACACAGTGCCCTCCAAAACAACATTTTTCTCCTCTGTTCCACCTTGCCAAGGTTAAGTGAAGTTATGTTTTTTTTAATTTCCTCTCTATGTTTGCCATGATTTCGCAATTGATGAATATTAACTTGTGGGCGTTTCACAGATTATTTATGGGCAACTATAGGCGTGACATGAAGCCGCAAAAGCTGCGCTACATTTAGAATTGATTGTGATTTATTTAGGGAAAACTGCGTAGGATGTGCGTGCGCACGGTTTTATTAATCCAAATATTTCTGTGCGTATGCACGTCCTATGTTTCATCCGTACGCCACTTCTGACGCAAATCCTACGCAAAGTTTTATAAATGAGGCCTCTGAACTCAGTGATTTGGAGGAGTGGCCCAATACTTTTTGGCAAATTTGAGAATTTGAATAGTTCTAATAATGTGATGATCGGGTGCGGATACCTTAATCAGAGAAAATCATAGGTGTGGAAGATTTTAGCAGTGGATTCGGGTGACATTAGAGCTGATCCACACATCGCTAGTGTGCATAGCAAGGGTTCATTATTAACTTTTTATCAAAAGAGGAACAAAATTAATTTGTCATGAAACCAAGGGCGTCACTCAGTGGCCATAGCTGATGAGCGGGAGCATATACTTATCGGAGTGAATTGAGGTACGGAGGTGGTGTTAAATTTAAAAAAATTCTATTTAAAAAATGTAATTCTTCTGTCAGGCGCAGTTGAAGCCTACGACAAACGCTGTCAAGATGAGATGCTGTAGCCAGGCAATGTCTGTGTCATTATTCCAACTTTATGTTCATAACTTGTTATGAAATAAAAAGTTTAATACCTCAGAAAAATTTACTTTCCTCTCTTGTCAACATTAGCCTGGTGCAAGCAATGCGTCACTAACTACACAGCGACTTGTATTTCTTAGTACATTACTTGCATTCGCCCGGGAAGGCGTCCAGATATACGGTCACAGGAGAAAGTCTTGATGATGGTTCCGTCCGATGGTTTTGCAGTTGCGATCGATTCCTTCTGTGATGAGCGAAGGAATGACGGTGAACTTGCATGGTTGCTTTGACATCGAGGTTGAGGAAGTTGCACAAGCTGTGAGTTGGGCCTGCTGGCTGAGATGTGTTGTTTCAGCCAGGAAGAAGAGAAGGAGAAAAAGAGAATCTGAGATCACTCTTTTTAAGGTATGGGAGTAGTCACACCCTCCTGAGGTAGACTTGACCAGCGGGAAATTCTTCTGGAGATTTAATGGCTCTTTTGTTCAAGCATGAAATCAGTGGGTCTGTGCCCATTTATACTCTACACTGTAAAAAGAAAACTGAAAAATACAGTAACTTGCTGGCAGCAATTAGCTAGTAAGTTGCTGTATTTCATTTCACAGTATTCTTACTGTAAATGTAATCGCAGTAACTTTAAAATTACTGTAAACTTTTTTACAGTAATAATCACAGTACTGTATTTCATATCTACTACTGTAATGGGGATTACTGCATTAATTTTGTGTACTGTAAAATAAAGACACTGTCACAAATACCATTTATTTTCTCATTTTTATTTTCAATAAAATAAAAATAGTATAGCATCATTTTTTTCAATTTTACAATTTTTCTGTGAACATTTAATTTCAACACTTTTCTGAACAAACAATCAATATTTATTAAAAAATTTGGATAAAATTACAAATGTATAAAAAATTTAATGATTTAAAAACAGCAGGATTTCAAACCTATATATTATCTGAACATATACATTTTTTTCAATAAGTTAACATTTCAACACTTTTCTGAGCAAACAAAACAATCAACATTTATTCAAATGTTTGGGTAAGATTACAAATCTATAAAAAGTAAATTATTTAAAGGGATAGTTCACCCAAAAACTTAAATTGTGTCATAATTTACTCACCCTCAAGGTGTTTCAAACCTGTATGAATTTCTTTCTTCTGCTGAACACAAAGAAAGATATTTTGAAGAATGTCGGTAACCAGACAGTTGACTTCCATAGTAGGAAAAAAAAAATACTATGGAAGTCAATGGGGTTCATCAACTGTCTGGTTACCGACATTCTTCAAAATATCTTTCTTTGTATTCAGCAGAAGAAAGAAATTCATACAGGTTTGAAACAACTTTAGGGTGAGTAAATTACGACACAATTTTCATTTTGAGGTGAACTATTACTTTAAAGCCTCAACCTCTGTGTCTCGCATATACATGGATGTCCTGCTGCATGGGAGTGTACTACAATTTCAGTGAGCATATTATTGGAAGTGTGAAGAGTAGAGATAGGAATTTTGAGTAGTTCATTTCTCTCAGTATTTTAGTATTAAAGTGAAGAAAAGAAAATGTAATGTGCATGACATTTAGACTTTAGACTAGCTGTGCTTGCTTTTTTACCTTTTGCATGGTCAGTTAAAATAAAACTTTGATGTTTAACAATTGCACAACAGTCCATTTAAACAAAAATCAACACTTTAAGAAGTATTTTACTATTCAGGGATGTTGGTTAAAGAATAAGTACTCAAATATGTGTTCCCATCCCTAGTGAAAATATATAAAAAACAAATAAGTGCTTACCTCTGGATAAATTCCAATGTAGTGGCTGCCTCCTCAGGATATTCTATGTTAAATACATAGTACATACACGTTATAAATGTAATGTCGCCAGATAAGACAAATATTAATGCAATATATGCTCCCAAAAGTCGAGAATGGCACTTCAAATTAGGCTATTAACAATCTAACGTTATAGTTTCTGCAGTTTGAAGGCAATGAAGCTCAGAAAAATCAAGAAATTATTAAAAATGTGTTAAGTAACGTAGCTTAACCTCTACAGCTTCTAGCTGCGTTTTTTTCTCGGCCCGCTTAACTTCAATGTTTGATTCCTCAGGCGGCAACAGCAAGCAAGAGAAAAAAACAAGAGATTATTAAACGGCTACCGCGCCAATAAATACAAAAAAAATACACCATTTTAAATTACTTTTATTTCACAATGCTAACGTTAGTCTTTAATCAAATTAAAGACGTTAAAAATGTAATGTTGCCGGATAAGACAAATCTTAAAACAGTGTAGCCCATGCCATGCTCCCACAAGTTTGAATAGCTTTTCACCAATCTCGTTTCTGTGGTTTTAAGTTCAGAAAAATCATGATGAATCACTATGAAAAATATGTTAAGTCTTAGGCCTAACGTACCTCAGCTGCGTTTTCTTTCAGCTCGAGACCGTCGAGAGTCGGCTGGCTTGGCTCACTGCCTCACGCGCAAGTGGTAACAGGCAAGAAAAAAAGTGTGACGTATCTGTGTGACGTATGTGACGTATCTGCACCAAAAGAGATCACATACACAATTCCAATTTAATTTTTATTTAACAATGCTATCCTTCTATAAACTAATGACGTTATCAAATGTTGCCAGACTAGAAAATATATCGAAATCATGCAGAAATATATATTTGTGGTAATAAAATTATAAAATGCACACACAACATGAGACGAGTTTACTAGGAAGTGTGCTGCTCATTACTCTTTTTCTCTCAGTGCACTCTTAAAGTTGAACAAACAGGTGACTTTACAAGAGTAAACGTTTTAAAATAAATTAGCAAAATTACCTTTCTGAAGTAAAAATTCAGATGAAGGTGGGGAATCTCGTAGCTTTCCTTGGCTGAAAAAAAATCTTCTAGAAATTGCTGTATTGTGATTCACAGGAAAAAAAATTACTGTAGAATTTACCCACCGTTGAAAAAAGACCATGATGCTTTGCAGATCTACAGCAACATGCTGTATACAGGTTCTACAGTAAGTATTTGCTCATTTTACAGTAATAATGCTGTGAAAACTACAGAAATTTGTTACAGTGTAGTTTAGAGTTAATCTAGGATTTGTTGATTTAGGCTTTAATTTAAATCGAGTTGTGTTGCACCTCTCAATTTTAAACCCAGATTAACAAATTGACAGCAACAATACTGTCACAGACTGACTGTGACCCTGGACTTTTATTTTGAAGGGACTGAACATGGGTATGTGCACACAACAAACTGTTTCCACCATTACACATACACAACCTGAATGCCGGCAAATATACCATCCTTGTGTAGTTGTGTGTTTGTAGCCCTGATGTTGGTGTTGTAACATCCCATTAATCGTCTCAAGTTGTTAGTTTCATTGTTTTTCCATTGTTTTGTTTGTTTAAGGCTGAAATTTGTTTAAATGTTTAATGTTCAATGATGCATGCTTTCTAATATCATTACACAGAAAGGAACACCAGAAATACTTTAGATTAGATTAGATTCAACTTTATTGTCATTACACAAGTACAAGTACAAGGCAACGAAATGCAGTTTAGGTCTAACCAGAAGTGCAATAGCAGCAAGTGCAGGATATACAATGGTTGCATAAGTGCAGGACATGGAAATATACTGAATATATATAAATATGTATAAATAGAGAGATGGTTATTACTATAAACAGAACTGAATTTACAGGTGAGTATGTACAGTGAATTAATATACAGATGGCTATTACTATAAACAGAATTTACAGGTGAATATGTACTATGAATATAATATACAGATGGCTATTACTATAAACAGAATTTACAGGTGAATATGTACTATGAATATAATATACAGATGGCTAGTACTTTAAACAGAATTTTTACAGTTAGAGGTATACAATAATATGTTAGGCAAGATGAGGAATATAGCAGTGGATTAAGGTAGTGCAATAAATTATGGACAGAGCTATCCGAAAAAAAGTGTAAAAGTGCAGTGGAAAGTGATTGCATATTACAGTTAGAAGTACGGTGCAAAATGCAAATGTAAACATTGGTACTATAAATACAGTCGGCAGTGCAAATGAGCATAATCCAGTTAAGATATGGTAGTGCAGAATGCATAAGTAAACAGTTGTTACTGTAATAAACAGTCGGTAGTGCAAATAACAAAGTGAAGGCAGATGTGAGGTAGGAGAGTTAGCAGTTTATGAGGGAAGTGGATCAACGGGGGTTTGAGTTCAGTAAAGAGACAGCTCTGGGGAAAAAACTGTTCTTTAGTCTGCTGGTTCTGGTCCGGTGGATCCTGAAACGCCTGCCGGAGGGCAGGAGAGAAAACAGTCTGTGGCCTGGGTGAGAGGAGTCCTTGAGGATGCTGCGAGCTCGATGCAGACAGCGTTTCCTCTGGATGTGCTCAATGGCAGGCAGTGGAGTTCCTGTGATGCGCTGGGCAGTTTTCACCACCCGCTGCAGTGCCTTGCGCTCCGCAACAGAGCAGCTCCCATACCATACTGCCACACAGTTGGTCAGGATGCTTTCTATTGCGCAGCGGTAGAAGTTCACCAGGATAGCCGAGGAGAGCTGATTCTTCCTCAGTGTCCTCAGGAAGAAGAGGCGCTGGTGAGCCTTCTTGACCAGGCTGGAGGTGTTGGTCGTCCACGACATGTCCGCCGAGATGTGGATCCCCAGGAACTTGAAACTGGAGACACGCTCAACAGCCATTCCATTGATGTGGATGGTGTCGTGTGTGCCTCTTGACTCCTTCCTGAAGTCCACGATGAGCTCCTTCGTTTTGGTGGTGTTGAGGAGCAGGTTATTATCAGCGCACCATGTGGCCAGGTGCTGGATCTCCTCCCTGTAGGCAGTCTCATCGTTGTTGCTGATGAGCCCAATCACCGTAGTGTCGTCCGCAAACTTGACGATGGAATTAGATCCATACACAGGCTTGCAGTCGGCGGTGAAGAGGGAGTAGAGAAACGGGCTTAGCACACAGCCCTGTGGTACGCCAGTGTTGAGTGTGATGGATGTGGAGCAGGTGGATCCTGATCGAACATTCTGGGGTCTGTCAGTTAGGAAGTCCAAAATCCAGTTACACATTGAAGTGTTGATGCCCAGGTCTCCAAGTTTGGCTATTAACTTGGATGGGATGACAGTGTTGAATGCTGAGCTGAAGTCAACAAACAGCATGCGTGCATAAGTGTTTTTATTGTCCAGGTGAGTGAGCACAGAGTGCAGTGCCATGGAAACTGCATCCTCTGTGCTCCTATTGCTGCGGTAGGCAAACTGGTGTGAGTCCAATGTGGATGGTAGAGAGTCTTTTAGGTGTTCCAGGACCAGCCGCTCAAAGCACTTCATGACGATGGGTGTGAGTGCTACAGGGCGGTAGTCATTAGGGCACCTCGGGCTAGAGTGTTTCGGCACTGGCACAATGGAAGTGCGTTTGAAGCATGTTGGTACAGCTGCTTGGGCAAGAGACAGGTTGAAAATGTCCGTAAAACCCCAGCGAGCTGCTCCGCACATGCCCTGAGAACACGACCAGGGATGTTGTCTGGTCCAGCAGCCTTGTGTGCGCTGATCCGGCTCAGTGCCTTGCAGACATCTGTGGAGGAGAGTGTGATTGGTGGGTGGTCAGCTGAGGGTTTGAGCTTGGCAGCAGTTTCTCTGTTGTCTCTTTCAAAACGAGCATAAAAGTAATTTAGCTCGTTCAGGAAGTTGACATCAGTGGCTGCGGGGGTGGAGTGGGTGGGTTTGTAATCACTGATGGCCTGAATGCCCTGCCACATGCGTCGAGGGTCAGAGTTGGAAAAGTGACCCTCTATCTTTAGCTTGTAGCAGTGCTTGGCCTTTTTGATGCCCCTCTTCAGGTTTGCTCTGGATGTACTGTAGGCTTGTGCATCTCCTGATCTGAAGGCAGTATTGCGTGACTTCAGCAGGAGTCGAACTTCCCTGTTCATCCAAGGCTTCTGATTTGGGTATGTGGTGATCTGTTTCTGGGTTGTAACACTGTCAATGGTGGTATTGATATGATCCAATACAGAGGAGGTGTAAGAGTCAATGTCCGTGTGAGCGCCACTGGTGGCTTGAGAAGCAAACATACTCTATTTCTTTACACCATGGAAGTTTATTTCATTACATTCAGTTATCAGTTTAATTCAATGCATTCAAACAGCTACACATACCTTCTGGTGCACCTCTCACTTGCCAAACCAGTACACATGGAAAGTGGCCATATTTAAACTACATTTGTTCAAAGATTACTGCATCTGGTCCTGACCTCATGGGGGAGGGAAAGAACCTGGGATGTCAGTGTTTCCTTATATGTTTTGTCTTTATTGTTTTGAGCTCTGTATGTGTTAACAGTTGTAAATAATATATGTTGTTGTAGAGTTATATCATGAAGTTTTGTTTGCTTATTGCTCATCACCTGTTTGTTAACTTATAGGTTTTCCCCTAAAGTGGTATGGTCCAAAAATAGGAGGAGCCAAAGCCTATAAAAGAGGCAGCCATTTTAGGGAAAGGGGGGTAGTGAGGAGGAATTGAATTGCGTTTGTATTTTGGGCCTGTACATTGGCATAGCCAGCTTGCATTCGTTTATTGCAAAAAAAAATTCCCTTGTATTATATATATTTTTCCCCATTATTGCTACTGTATCTATTTATAATTTTTCACCTTTGGGAATTAAAAACACACTGGACTGTGCATTTTTGCCCCTGTCATGTATTTTACTCCTCTGACGGCTGGTACATCCTAACAAGTGGTGTCAGAAGTGGGATCCTGTACCAGTCAAGTGACCAGTGGGGATTTTTTGTTTTGTTTTGTTTTTTCCCCTTTTTGCTGACATGCCACCTAAAACGAGGAGTCAGCCTGAGGAAGGCACGGAGCAGGAAGAGGACCCCGGGGCTGTAAGAGGGGCCCTTGGAAAGAGTGTGGCACCAGCTGAAGGGGATGCTGCTGGAGGGGATCCTGCAATCTCATCTCTTGCACGGATGTTCGAGACCTTCATGCAGTTCCAGAAAGACCGGGATGAGCGTCAGGAAAGAGAGATAGCACGGCGAGAACAGCACTACAAGGTACTCAGCCACCAGGTCACCCAACTACAGATGGATATGGAGCGTAGCAGAGTTAAAACTCCAGCTTCAGATGGTTCACTGCCAAGGGTATGGGACCAGGAGCCACGTCTGGCTAGGCTTGAGGACACTGATGACATAGAACATTTCTTAACCACTTTTGAAAGACTGGCAGCTGTTTACCAGTGGCCAAGGGGAGACTGGGCAGTTCGGCTCATACCATTACTTACAGGCAAGGCCAGAAGTGCTTTTGTGGCCATGAACCCTTCTCAGGCCCAGGACTATGACCAGCTTAAGGAAGCCATACTGAGGAAGTATGAGATCAGTCCTGAGACGTACCGGACAAGGTTCCGTAATCTGAGCAACCCGGCAGATGAGTCACCACGAGAGCTCTATACACGGCTTAAGGACTTGTTCTGCAAGTGGGTCCAGTTCGGCCAAAATAGTAAAGATCACCTGATGGAGATTATCGTGCTTGAACAATATCTGAGGGTGTTGTATCCAGAAGTAAGGACTTGGGTCAAGGAGCACAATCCAACTACTGCGGCCGAAGCTGCTAACCTAGTAGAGGCCTATATTGCGGCAAGGAGGGGCCCTGGAAACTTCCGTTACGCAGGCCTATTACCATCTTCGAAGGGTAAGTCTGAGGGGTCTGGGGTGAGTTCAAACTCTCAAAGCCATGTTAAGATCTTGAAGCCTACACACCCTAAACCCACATCACCTGTTTCCACATCACAAGCCACTGTTCATCAACAAGTTGTGTGTTTTAATTGTGGAGAGCCAGGACATACTAGGCCAGAATGTCCATTGAAAAAGTCTAAGACAACTAGTCTTTGTTATGTTCCAAGGCCAATGCAGTCATCATTTCCCCCACATGACACAGAGCCAGTTATCACAGTTTTATTGAATGGCAAGCCACTTTCGGCTTTGGTTGACACAGGATGTGCTCGAACTCTGATACAAGCCAGATATGTACCCAGAGATAGCTGGAGTGAAGAAGAAACTGTGACGGTTTGTTGTGTGCATGGTGATAACACTGAATTACCTACAGCTGAAGTCTATATTGAGGTGCATAACCAGCCCTACCTGATGAAAGTTGGAGTAGCCCAGAATCTGCCATATCCTGTTCTGTTAGGCACAGATTTGCCAGTGTTGGCCGAGTTGGTGCAGGAAACAGCATGGTGTGGTGTAGTGACGAAGGCTCAGGCTAAGCAGACGGTACACTCTATCCCACAATCAGAAACCGTTAAAGCTCTGCAGATGATGCCTTTTTGCTCAGAGGAGGTGCTAGAAGACTCTAGACCTACTGAGGAAGTCAGGCTGCAGCAACGTAGAGAGTGGGTAGAAAAGTTAATGGAGACCTCAGAACCAGCTGAAATACAGGCAGAGGAACCTGAACTGAGGGAGACAGACATTGTCATTCAGAACAATCTAGCACAGCTCCAACAAGAAGATTCCACCTTAGCTGCTTGTTTTAGGCATATTAGCGAGAAGGGAGGTGTTACCACTTTATCAGATGAGACATATGTGATGAAAAATGGACTCCTGTACAGAGAGAGTAAGGAGCAGGGAATACAGCTGGTTGTACCCAAGACACAGAGGAG